>NW_026973739.1:0-250000 GCF_035594125.1 Scylla paramamosain
CAGTGTAGAAGAGGGGGACAGTTGAGTGTCATTGAAGAAGAGGGGATAGTTGTCTGGAAGATTGTGTCGAGTTGATAGATGGAGGAATTGAGTTTTTGAGGCATTGAACAATACCAAGTTTGCTCTGCCCCAATCAGAAATTTTAGAAAGATCAGAAGTCAGGCGTTCTGTGGCTTCCCTGCGTGATATGTTTACCTCCTGAAGGGTTGGACGTCTATGAAAAGACGTGGAAAAGTGCAGGGTGGTATCATCAGCATAGGAGTGGATAGGACAAGAAGTTTGGTTTAGAAGATCATTAATGAATAATAAGAAGAGAGTGGGTGACAGGACAGAACCCTGAGGAACACCACAGTTAATAGATTTAGGAGAAGAACAGTGACCGTCTACCACAGCAGCAATAGAACGGTCAGAAAGGAAACTTGAGATGTAGTTACAGAGAGAAGGATAGAAACCGTAGGAGGGTAGTTTGGAAATCAAAGCTTTGTGCCAGACTCTATCAAAGGCTTTTGATATGTCCAAGGCAACAGCAAAAGTTTCACCAAAGTCTCTAAAAGAGGATGACCAAGACTCAGTAAGGAAAGCCAGAAGATCACCAGTAGAGCGGCCTTGACGGAACCCATACTGGCGATCAGATAGAAGGTTGTGAAGTGATAGATGTTTAAGAATCTTCCTGTTGAGGATAGATTCAAAAACTTTAGATAAGCAGGAAATTAAAGCAATAGGACGGTAGTTTGAGGGATTAGAGCGGTCACCCTTTTTAGGAACAGGTTGAATGTAGGCAAACTTCCAGCAAGAAGGAAAGGTAGATGTTGACAGACAGAGCTGAAAGAGTTTGACTAGGCAAGGTGCAAGCACGGAGGCACAGTTTCGGAGAACAATAGGAGGGACCCCATCAGGTCCATAAGCCTTCTGAGGGTTTAGGCCAGCGAGGGCATGGAAAACATCATTACGAAGAATTTTAATACGAGGCATGAAGTAGTCAGAGGGTGGAGGAGAGGGAGGAACAAGCCCAGAATCGTCCAAGGTAGAGTTTTTAGCAAAGGTTTGAGCAAAGAGTTCAGCTTTAGAAATAGATGTGATAGCAGTGGTGCCATCTGGTTGAAGTAGAGGAGGGAAAGAAGAAGAAGCAAAGTTATTGGAGATATTTTTGGCTAGATGCCAGAAATCACGAGGGGAGTTAGATCTTGAAAGGTTTTGACATTTTCTGTTAATGAAGGAGTTTTTGGCTAGTTGGAGAACAGACTTGGCATGGTTCCGGGCAGAAATATAAAGTGCATGAGATTCTGGTGAAGGAAGGCTTAAGTACCTTTTGTGGGCCACCTCTCTATCATGTATAGCACGAGAACAAGCTGTGTTAAACCAAGGTTTAGAAGGTTTAGGACGAGAAAAAGAGTGAGGAATGTACGCCTCCATGCCAGACACTATCACCTCTGTTATGCGCTCAGCACACAAAGACGGGTCTCTGACACGGAAGCAGTAGTCATTCCAAGGAAAATCAGCAAAATACCGCCTCAGGTCCCCCCAACTAGCAGAGGCAAAACGCCAGAGGCACCTTCGCTTAGGGGGATCCTGAGGAGGGATTGGAGTGATAGGACAAGATAAAGATATGAGATTGTGATCGGAGGAGCCCAACGGAGAAGAAAGGGTGACAGCATAAGCAGAAGGATTAGAGGTCAGGAAAAGGTCAAGAATGTTGGGCGTATCTCCAAGACGGTCAGGAATACGAGTAGGGTGTTGCACCAATTGCTCTAGGTCATGGAGGATAGCAAAGTTGTAGGCTAGTTCACCAGGATGGTCAGTGAAGGGAGAGGAAAGCCAAAGCTGGTGGTGAACATTGAAGTCTCCAAGAATGGAGATCTCTGCAAAAGGGAAGAGGGTCAGAATGTGCTCCACTTTGGAAGTTAAGTAGTCAAAGAATTTCTTATAGTCAGAGGAGTTAGGAGAGAGGTATACAGCACAGATAAATTTAGTATGAGAATGACTCTGTAGTCGAAGCCAGATGGTGGAAAACTCGGAAGATTCAAGAGCGTGGGCACGAGAGCAGGTTAAGTCATTGCGCACATAAACGCAGCATCCAGCTTTGGATCGAAAATGAGGATAGAGAAAGTAGGAGGGAACAGAAAAGGGGCTACTGTCAGTTGCCTCAGACACCTGAGTTTCAGTGAGGAGATGGAGCAGCATCATCGTCTATATTAAATCTTTACCTCGGATGAAGACATCTTTGATGTTATTTTGTAGAGAGCACTCTAATCTCTCTTTCTAGATACTTGGCAGAGTGGATAAAGTTTTCTCGACCTTTCCTTTAATATGCTATAAACCAGTAAGTTGTGAATTGGTGGCGAATTTTGGACGTAGGTTCTTCAGCATCATTAAACACATTTGGACTGTAATCATTCTCGCTGTCAACTGCTTTGCTTGAACGAATTACCTCAATAATTACCGTATTTGATGGCTCATAAGACGCTACTTTTTTCTCAGAAAAAGGGTCAGTAAATTAGCCTGCGTCCAATGAGGCAAAGGTCCAACTTTGAGGCAGTAATAGGTTACAAGTCTACGGCAACAGAGGCTCTAAATTCAAACCACAGATGTCTTTGCACAACTAAATAAAGTCATGATTGGTAGTACGCCACAAAATGCTCTTTCTTTCAAGGTACCAATGTGTAGTATCTCATACTTACTGGTAATCCACATAGACTTTGACCAGTCAGGAAGAATTTGCTTAACCATGCACCACTTCTTCTTGGAGTTTTGTTGGGGCAGTGTAGGTTGTGATGTCACAGCCTTTGATGCCCCAAAGGTGAGGTATCCAATTATAATATTAGACTAGATGTGATGGAGCTGGTTGGATTTGTGGAGAAGGTTCTGGCAAGGTGGAGATGGTGCACCACGTTTTTCAAAACAAACGCGGTCGGTTGCGCTCCGACGTGACGTACTCGGTGACACCGAGTGTGACGCCGTTACTGATTGAGGTAAGACAATAGCCACACTTTCATACAATTAAAATTGAACCTATCTTTTTAACATTCTTGCTTTGCATACATATGAAAAAGATTGAAGCTAGAGAAACTTTTCTTTTATGAAAATAGACTAATACACCTTGAGAACGAATATTTCTTCTATAAAGGAATTGAGTGTCATGGGATAGGCTGGCTTGAGGTGATGATCTGCATAATATTCATGTAATAGCTTATGCTTTTACACATCCTTTGGCTTTGAAAATGTACTAAAATACTGCATAAGAATTACATGTGAAAGATGCTAAAAAATAAAGTATGAAAAAATTTTATTATCACTGTAGTCCCTCAGTTAATGGTGCCGCCAAGAGCTAGGTGCAGTTAATGTTTACATTCAGCTGAACCGCATTAAGACTGAAACTCCCCTGCTTACCACACCTTTTGGGCACTAGAGGCTGTGACATCACAGTCTGCATGGCCCCAACTAAAATACCAATAAGAAGATTGTGTTTACACGTCAGCAGGATTGGTACAATCTTGTCTTTCAATACCCTCAACCGAACCATTACGTTCTGGCTTTCAAGGCCCGCAACCTTACCAAGATTTGACTCCAGAAATCCAACCAGCTCCACTGTATCTAGTCTGAAACACTACCTGTATACCACACCTTTGGGACGCCAGGCTGTGATGTCACGGCCATCACAGCCTCAACAAAACCCCAAAAAGAACAAGTAAGCTGCTAGCATAAATTAAACTTTTAAATGCTGAGTATTGGTATCTAATAGTGATCTAAATGCACGTGAGAGTCTTCAAATGTCGCTTGAATTCCTTGACTTCATATCGATAGCCTAAATCTGTTAATTTTTGTTTTTTTCTATTTCAATACATGCCAGAACTGGGTGCGTCTTATGAGCCCGTGCGTCTTATGAGCCATCAAATACGGTAAGTTGTCGTCTCGAAGACGCAGAGAATTTATTGCCTCAAGAGCTTTTACTTTACTCCCTCCTCGGGTCGTGACAACACCTGCCTTCCAGGAGGCAGTAAACGACACTACTCGGCTTGAGGCTATAACACGCTGTTGGACAATAGGAGGATTTGTTACGAGGGTGATTGTCTAATGGGGTTTTATACTTTAAACATACATGAGTTATTGCTTGTTATAATTGTTTCTTCCTAGACGTGGATGTCGATCCTTCCACAGCTGTGGGAGTTAATTGTTATTACAGTATTTCCTTTGTCTGTAGGTGGGTAGGTGACGATAGATTAGTGTGACGTGGTGTTACGATCGTTGTTAAGAAGGGTGCGTGAATCAAGAGTGGACCTTGGAATCCATTTTAACCCCAGTACTCAGTAACGTAGGAGGTGAATAGGGGGAAGCTAGCCCAGTTCCGGCAGCATTGTTGAGGCTGGGAACTGTGGTCATAACAGAAATTGGCGACATCGTCAGGATAGCGGGAAGTTTTGTAACCATGTGTGGGAGACAGTACGTTGTTTGTTTCGTTGTCTTGTGTATGCCCACATTCAGTATAAGCCATGGAGGGCAAGGATGGTAGCAGGAGTGACTCGCGACCAGAGTCCCTTACGTCTGCTGGGAGCGGCAGTGTAGTTCGGTGTGAGGACACTTAATCCCATACATAGCGTCCACGGACGTGTTAGCCCTGCCAGCAGCGTTGGTGGTTTCTCCCAGGAAGAAACCATATCTGAGGAGATGAGATTTGAATCGAAAATGAAGAGGCTCAAGCTTGAAGACAAGAGAGAAAGAGAAATGAGGAGAATAGAGCTTGAGACAGAGAAGAGAGAGAATTGAAAAGGCTCCTATTGGAAGCAGAAGCTGAGGAAAGGAAAGTGAAGACTGGTGAGGCTAGAGAAGAAAGGAGGCTTGAAGCTGAGGAGAATGCCAGATTGCTTGAAGCAGAAAGAGAAGAGATGATACTAATTGAACCCAAGAAGGAGAAGGAACTGAGTTTACTTGAGGCGGAGAAGTAGGCGGAAATGTATGAGAGGGAGGAGGCTTAAAAAAAAAAAAAAAAATGTGATGTTTGACTTGGAAAAGACTGGGATTGAAGTTAATTCAATTCAAAGCTTGAGAAGAGGAGTGAAGGAGAATACAGTAGAAAGCCAAATGGTGGAGAGTTTGAAGTTGATTCGTGAGTTCGATGAAAAGAAAGTAACCGAATGATTCAGGTTTGAGAAAAAAGGCAGCTGAATTTGATTGGCCTCAAGAGAGATGGGATGGCCTTTTGGACAATATGTTTACGACATGATATCAATAAAGGATTTGGAGGATTACGCGGAGTTTAAGGCTGACATTCTGAGAGCTTATAAGCTGCGGCCGGAAGCGAACAGGTTGCAGTTCCGTGAAGGAAAGAAGTGACTCCTATTTGGAATGACATTTGGAGATATTTGGAGGAGACATTTGAAAAGTGGATTGTTAGCGAGCAGGCCGTGAGTTAAGGGAACTCATGGTAATGGAGCAGTTTATTAACGTGACCGAGAAGGACTTAGTACCGCTGCTCCGTGAGAAATTATTTAAAAACCTAAAGGAGGCAACAACGAGGGCATATGACCATGTGTTGACGCACGGTGGATTGATGGTACGTCTGGTGGGCCAAGTGATCTTTGTGTCTGGTGGCGCGGCTGGTGCCAATATTTCTGGAAGTCCACACTATAGTAGTAGGTCGCTATACAGTAGAGGCGAGTCAGCCCTGTAGGAAAAAAGGGCAATAAGATACCGGTCTCCGAACATGGTCCAAAGCGGTAGTCAAAAATTGAAGGATAAGTGTCTAAACCTCCCTCTTAAAGGAATTCAAGTCATAAGAAGATGGAAATTCAGAAACAGACAGGGAGTTCCAAAGTTTACCAGAAAAAGGGATGAATGACTGAGAATACTGCTTAAATCTTGCATGAGAGAGGTGGACAGAACAGGGATGAGAGAAAGAAGAAAGTCTTGTGCAGCGAGGTCGCGGGAGAAGGGGAGGCATGCAGTTAGCAGGATCAGAAGAGCAGTTATTATGAAAATAGCATTAGAAGACAGCAATAGACGCAACATTGCGGCGAAGAGAGGGAGGCTGAAGGTAGTCTGTTGGAGGAGAGGAGTAGATGAGACGAAAAGCATTTGATTCCACCCTGTCTAGAGGAGCGGTATGAATGGAAACCCTCCAAGACGTGTGAAGCATATCCCATGGACGAATAAGGCCCTTGTATAGAGCAAACAGCTGAGGGGGCTAGAAAAACTGGCGAAGACGTCTCAGAACATCTAACTTCATAGAAGCTGTTTCAGTTAGAGATGAGATGTGAAGTTTCCAGTTTAGATTATAAAAAAACACAGACCAAGGATGTTCAGTGTAGAAAAGGGAGACAATTAAAGAAAAGGGGGACAGATGTCTGCAAGATTGTGTCGAGTTGATAAATGGAGGAATTGAGTTTTTTGAGGCATTGAACAATAACAAGTTAGAGAGATCAGAAGTATGGTGTTTCGTGGCTTCCCTGTGTAAACTGTTTACTTACTGTAGGGTTGGACGTCTATTAAAAGGCGTGGAAAACTACAGGGTAGTATCATAAGCAGAGGAGTGGATAGGACAAGAAATTTGGTTTAGAAAGTCATTGATGAATAATAGGAAGAGAGTGGATGACAGGACAGAACCCTGAGAAACACTATTGTTTAAAGATTTCGGAGAAAAACAGTGATCGTCCACCACAGCAACAACAGAACGGTCAGAAAGGAAGCTTGAGATGAAATTGCATCGAGAAGGATAGAACCTGTAGGATGGTAGTTTGGAAATTAAAGTTTTGTGCCAGACTCTATCAAAAGCTTTCGATATGTTTAAGGCAACAGCAAAAGTTTTACCAAAATCTCTAAGAGGATGACCAAGACTCAGTAAGGAAAGCCAGAAGATCACCAGTAGAGCGGCCTTGACGGATCCCATACTAACGATCAGATAGAAGGTTGTGAAGTGATAGATCTTTGAGAATCTTCCTGTTGAGGATAAATTCAAAAACTTTAGATAGACAGGAAATTAAAGCAACAGGACGGTAGTTTGAGGGATTAGAACGGTCACCCTTTTTAGGAACAGGCTGAATGTAGGCAAACTTCCAGCATGAAGGAATCTTCGGAGTGGGTAGCTACATATTAAGGACGTATCCAAGTCTCGTCCTCAGCTGTCTCTCTTATCTCTCTTTCTCTCTCTCACATCCCTTCCTCCATTATTCTTTTCTCATTTGTTCTTACTTCTTTCTTCGTTTTATATTGCGTTATCTCAGTGTACACAGCACGCCCCCGTCATAAACAAAAATTCTCGGAAGACATACAAAAGTCAAGAGTAGAATGGCCTTGACAGAACCCAGGAGGTGATAGATGTTTAAGAAGAAGTAAAGTTATTGGAGTTGCTTTTGGTTAGGTGCCAGAAGTCACGATAGGAATTAAATCCTGAAAAATTTTGAAAATTTCTATTAATGAAGGAGTTTTTGGGTATTTGGAAAGCAGACTTGGCATGGTTCCGGGCAGAAATATAAAGTGTATGAGATTATGGTGATGGAAGGCTCAAGTACCTTTAGTGAGCCACCTCTCTATCATGTAAAGCACGTGAACTGGCTGTGTTAAACAAAGGTCTGGAAGATTTAGGTCGAGTGAGGAATGTACGCCTACATTCCAGACACTATAACCTCTGTTATGCGCTCGGCACACACATACGTGTCTCTGACACGGAAGTAGTAGTCATTCGAAGAAAAATCAGGGAAATACCTCCTCAGGTCCTCCCAACTAGCACAGGCAAAACGCTCGAGGCACCTCCTCTTAGGGGGATCCTGAGGGACTGGAGCAATAAGACAAGATACAGATATGAGATTGTGATTGGAGGAGCCGAACGGAGTAGAGAGGATGACAGCATAAGCAGAAAGATTAGAGGTTAGGAAAAGGGCTTATGTTGTGGGTTTGTTGTTTTGTGACGGCCACGTGTGTGTGTGTGTGTTTGGCTCCATGTGCGGGGATGGGTGTGCTGTTTCCTGGGAAAGAACAACCGTTAGCTCTTTGTGGCGATACCTATGTCATGAAGGGACCGTCAGAAAGACTGACAAGTGATAATAGTGCTACATCTGACGGTGAGACGCAGGCTTGGCGGTGTCACACCCGATAAGTATTTTATTTTGTTAAGAAAGGCCCAAGGGCGCCTCTTATTTTTGCCAAAGAAGTGGAATTTTTGTTTCATCATTTTTTTATGTATGTGGCACGGAGGCTCCATGGAGCCATGAATGGGCAAATAAGAGTGATGTTGTAGGCTGTGAAGGACCAGTTGTGAGACTGATGTGTTCTCAAGAGATATATGAACGGGCAAACGCGAGTGGTGTGGGTAGTGAAGAGCCGAGTGAGAGTAGCGTTTGTCAAGAAGTATTTTCGCTAGCCCGCCGTGTTGATGATAAAACAGGAGAATTCGGTCCCTGGTGGGGTCATTGTGTGTTGCAAGTGGCAGGGATATCATTGTTGCGTGGTGACTCTGAAGTTTCTACAGTATGGAGAAGATACAGATGGAGTACAGTGTTTAATGAAGAGAGGACGAGAGGTGAGAGTGAGTGGAAAAATAGAGAATGGAAAGGACCGGAGCAACCGTAGCTGTTGGAGAAAAGAGATGACTAAGATACCTTGCAGAAGAGAAATTGCACGCCGATATAGATGTGAAGACCGCAGGTCCTGGCTTAGTACCAGAGGCAGGTCTGGGAGGAGGAGGTGGAGAAAAAAGAAGCACCAGTCTGAGTTGGAGGGCCAAGTGGGAGCTCTGTTGTTTTCAGATTTTATACTAGTTAATTATTTTAGTGCTGTAGTAATTTTTTATATTTTGTGATGAGTTTACGCCTCTTGTTTGGATCTGCTGATGTGCCCAATGAATAATATGTAGATTCTGAATTTATTGTTCCTAAAACTTTCATAAGCTTTTGTAAGTCTTCCGAGAATTATTGTTTATGAAGGGGGCGTGCTGTGTGCACCGAGATAACGCAATATAAAACGAAGAAAGAAGTAAGGACAAATGAGAAAAGAATAATGGAGGAAGGGATAAGAGAGAGAGATAAGAGAGACAGCTGGGGACGAGACTTGGATAAGTCTTTGATATGTAGCTACCCAGCCCGAAGATTCCTTCTTGCTGGAAGTTTGCCTACATTCAGCCTGTTCCTAAAAAAAGGGTGACCGTTCTAATCCCTCAAACTACCGTCCTATTGCTTTAATTTCCTGTTTATCTAAATTTTTTTAATCTATCCTCAACAGGAGGATTCTCAAAGATCTATCACTTCACAACCTTCTATCTGGTCGCTAGTATGGGTTCCGTGAAGGCCGCTCTACTGGTGATCTGGCTTTCCTTGGTCTTGGTCTTGGTCATCCTCTTAGAGATTTTGGTGAAACTTTTGCTATTGCCTTGGACATATCAAAAGCTTTTGATAGAGTCTGGTAATTTCCAAATTACCTTCCTAGGACTTCTATCCTTCTCTCTGTAACTTCATCTCAAGTTTCCTTTCTGAGCGTTCTATTGCTGCTGTGGTAGACGCTCACTGTTCTTCTCCTAAATCTATTAACAGTGGTGTTCCTCAGGGTTCTGTCCTGTCATCTACTCTCTTCTTATTATTCATCAATGACCTTCTAAACCAAACTTCTTGTCCTATCCACTCCTCTGCTTATGATGCCACCCTGCACTTTTCCACGTCTTTTCATAGACGTCCATCCCTTCAGGAAGTAAACATTTCACGCAGGGAAGCCACAGAACGCCTGACTTCTGATCTTTTTAAAATTTCTGATTGGGGTAGAGCAAACTTGTTCAATGTCTCAAAAACTCAATTCCTCCATCTATCAACTCGACACAACCTTCCAGATAACTATCCCCTCTTCTTCAATGACACTCAACTGTCCCCCTCTTCTACACTGAACATCCTCGGTCTGTCCCTTACTTATAATCTGAACTGGAAACTTCACATCTCATCCCTAGCTAAAACAGCATCTATGAAGTTAGGTGTTCTGGGACGTCTTTGCCAGTTTTTTTTCTCAAGCCCCGCCCCCCCCCCCCCGCTGCTAATTCTGTACAAGGGCCCTATTCTGCCCATCTCTCTAACGCAAGAATTAACCAGTATTCTCAATCATTTATCCCTTTCTCTGGTAAACTCTGGAACTCCCTGCCTGCTTCTGTATTTCCACCTTCCTATGACTTGAATTCCTTCAAGAGGGAGGTTTCAATTTTTGACTACCGATTTGGGCCGTTTTATGGGACTGGCATCTCAGTGGGATTTTTTTTTATTTATTGGATTTTTGTTGCCCTTAACCTGTGTCCCTCCTACATGAAAGAAAATAAGTAAATAAAATGAATAAATAAATAAATAAATAAATAAATAGATAAATAAATAAATAAATAAATAAATATATATATATATATATATATATATATATATATATATATATATATATATATATATATATATATATATATATATACGAGTATATATATATATATATATATATATATATATATATATATATATATATATATATATATATATATATATTTTTTTTATTTTCAGAGTTTATTTCTCCTACCCAGCAGCAGGTCACAACTTCTGACTTATACCAGGTACCTAATCACTGCCAGGTGAACAGGAGGTAAACTGTAAGGAAGTCCGCCCAATGATTTCTGACCTAACCCGGGGACCGAACCCGGGCCCTCCCGTGTATGAATCAGACGCGCTAACCATTGCACTACCAGGTGTGTGTGTGTGTGTGTGTGTGTGTGTGTGTGTGTGTGTGTACGTGGTTGGTGCTTGCTGGATACTGGTACTGATTTTATATCATATTCTTGGCAACTCCTACACAGTTGTCCTACCTTCTGTGCAATTTTCTTTCTGTCGATAATAATTAAATAACACAGGCCGGGTGACTGTAAACCCTTTAACACAGTAAACTGTATATTCCATCAAATATTTGGTATTCTTAATATTCCTTTGACAACTGGCAACTCATTATCACATCACACCAAATGGAAAGAGAGAGAGAGAGAGAGAGAGAGAGAGAGAGAGAGAGAGAGAGAGAGAGAGAGAGAGAGAGAGAGAGAGAGAGAGAGAGAGAGAGAGAGAGAGACTAGTGCGTGAATTGGAGTAGGCTAAGTTTGCGTAAGAACGAGGGTAAGAGTGGCTGATTTAAGTGAAAGGTAAATGTGAGTGGGAAATTGATAGAGAGAGAATGGGTGAAGATAGGAGGGAATAAGTGAAAATACGAGTAAACATGACAGTGTGAGTCACCATGTGTGGAAAATATGTGTTAGATTATGAAAAAAAAAAAAAAGGATTAAGTGTGAGAGCGACTGGGAATGGGGATGGGAGTGAGTGTTCATTAGAGTGAGACTGAGAGAGTCAGTATAAATGATGAAATGCAGGCGTGATTGAGAGCGAAATTTATCAAAAGATGAAGTTAGAGTAAGAATGATCCTGACTCCGCATCTGCATCTGCAACCGCGAATATCGAGGTGAAAATAATCTGCAACCGCACCCGCATCCGCCAAAAAAATAAATAGATAAATAAAAAAAAAAAAATATATATATATATATATATATATATATATATATATATATATATATATATATATATATATATATATATATATATATATATATATATATATATATATATATATATGTATGTATATATATATATATATATATATATATATATATATATATATATATATATATATATATATATATATATATATATATATATATATATATATATATATATATATATATATATACGAGTATATATATATATATATATATATATATATATATATATATATATATATATATATATATATATATATATATATATATATATATATATATATATATATATTAAGCTCCGGACTATTATCCGCAACCACATTTCATGAAAAATGCCTGCTTGGTTCTGCTCCCGCCCCCACGGATCTATAAAGAAATTGTATCCAATACATCACTAGTTCAGATGCTACTCGATAGTTCCCAGTGCGGCAGTGCGCAGGGCAGAGTCCCCTATATTGAGAACGTTTATTTCCCCCACCCCCAACACTCCTTAACCCATTTTACACCACTGCCCTCATTTGAGGACACTTGATAACACATAATTTTTCCATGTTATGAAAACAAATGTAAGTTACAGCACAGTATAATGTTGAAGCTGATTTATTCGTGACGTATATAAATAAAAAAAACTTAAGGTTTAATGACCTCTATGACTGTAGTTTTGACTCTGAAATTCGTGGAAATTTCTCCCTCAAAATCAGTAAAATCAGTCAGTATGCTGACTTCCTCATTCATGAGAGGAACTGTTATTTTGTTGTGCTTTATTCTCAAGAAGATGCAGTATTATTCCCATAATACCCCAGTGAACTATCTTAAGTAGAAAATAATAATTGATATTACAAAATGTCTGTCCTCAAAAGAGGACACTGGGATGATAACGTGGCAGCGCGTCACAACAGGTTCAGGGTGGTGCACGCTGTAGAGCGAACTGAAGCCTCATTCCAACGTAGACCACCGCATGGTGCTTGTGTAATCAGGCGCAGAGGATGGTAATATGGCATATGAGATGATATATATAAGTATGTGTGTGTGTGTGTGTGTGTGTGTGTGTGTGTGTGTGTGTGTGTGTGTTTACTCTGTTTTCTATCATATACTTCTTGACTTTGGTATTGCTGCATTGAGCTGTTTCTTTCGGCATCATGTTTGGTTGTACTGCAGATGGCGAAAGCAACCCATTCTTCACTGACGCTAGATGAAGCACTTGCCTTGTTGTATGAAGAGGACGCCGAGGGAGAAATTGAAAAAAAGTTATATGATTATTGTATCACTAGATGTAGATGAACTGACTGACGAAGAGGATATCAGTGATGATTTAATTGGTGAAATCTCTGTTCAAGATGTACCAGGTACACTAGAAGTTCATGTGGACAAGGATGTCACTGAGGAATGTGCTGTATACAAAGATAAACCCACCAGAAAAAAAAAGAAAAAGTTGATGACTCCAAATATCTATGAGTTTGTTATCAGAGAGACAGCTCGCTATGCAGTTACAAGTAGGAATAAGAGTGATTTTACTCTTAGTGCTGATGAACTCAAAACATTCATGGGAATACTACTTTTCTCAGGATATCACAGAGTGCCATCCGAAAAGGACTACTGGTCTAGTGATGAGGACCTTTGTGTCCCAATCATCAGGAAAGCAATGTCTAGAAATCGTTATCAGTTTCTGAAAAGTGTTACCCATTTTTGCAATAATGAAGAAGCCAACAAACACGAAGATGACAAAAGATTCAAGATTCGGTTTCTAATTTCACTGATAAAAAAATCATTTCAGCAGTTTGGTATACTTGAAGAATGCATTTCTGTAGATGAGATGATCGTAAAATACTACAGTTTGTTCCTAAGAGGGAAGCCAATCAGATTTGGCTGTAAATTGTGGGCCTTGTGTGGAACATCAGGCTACTGATATAATTTTGATTTATACTGTGGCAAGAAGTCTGCAGATGAGGGGACTGACGGTATGTTGCTTGGAAATAAAGTTGTCATGAATATGTTGGAGGCTGTAAAAATCCCTAATTCACATTCAGCGTTCTCCGACATCTTTTTTACGGGATGTGATTTGCTGGTCCATCTAAGGAACCTTGGTTACCAGGCCACAGGTACAATAACAGAAAACAGACTCAACAAATGTCCTCTAAAGGCAACAAATGTTATGAAGGAGAAAAGAGGCTCCTATGACTCTGCGTTTGACACCAATGAGGAAATTCTCTTTCTCAGGTGGTCAGACAACAAGTGTGTGTGCGATGGAACAAACTATGATACCATTGAACCTATCCAAAAGATAAAGAGATGGCAGAGTCAAATAAGAGCAAAAGGTGATGTTTCTCAGCCAAATGTTCTGAAAAATTATAGTGCTCACATGAGAGGTGTAGATCATCATGACTGGTTGGCTGCAAAGTATTTTATTTTTTTTTTATGTAGGAGGGACACTGGCCAAGGGCAACAAAAATCCAATAAAAAAAATGCCCACTGAAATGCCATTCCCATAAAAGGGTCCAAAGCGGTAGTCAGAAATTGAAGGATAAGTGTCTTGAAACCTCCCTCTTGAAGGAATTCAAGTCATAGGAAGGTGGAAATACAGAAGCAGGCAGGGAGTTCCAGAGTTAGAGAGGAAAGAAGTGGTACTGGCCACTTTTCACCCGCATACTGGACATGATTGTTGTCAACGCATGGGTTATTCATAAATTCCTGCAAGAAGTAAAGGATCAGCTTGATCTGATAACCTTCAGAAGAGAGATTTGTGTGCCATACTTGAAGCTGGGTGATGCAAGTGGAGGACTGAGAAGGAAAAGCTATACCCCTAACCCGTCTATAACAATGGTTGATGCTCGCTATGGTGGAAAGTCCCATGTCATTGCAAAGCGGGAGAAGCTAAGACTGTGCCAAAATAAGCTTTGTAATAAGAAACCCGAACTTAGTGTGTCAAATGTAATACAACACTTTATATAGAATGTTTTGCTTTATATCACGAGAAGTGATATAAACAAAGAATGTAAGTAATTACTTCTTTATTTTGCCAGTTCCTAATGTAAAAAAAAAAAAAATGCAATCTAACCAAATTTGATGTCAACTGGGGTAAGAGAGAAATGAGTCTGGGAAAGAAAAAAAAATATTTTTTGAACAATTTACAATAATAGCTGATAATCGGTATGATGTTGTCACAAAAAAGAAAAAAAAGCAGACGTGTTACGAAGGAAGGCTGTATTCTTTTCTAACGAGATAATTATTCTAGGTGCATTGCAGCATTCTGCACAAGTATTTTTCCTGTGTATCAGATTTTATTCTTGATAAATACATGGTATAACAAGTACATTTTTATTTCGCTTTCATTATAATTGTAAACAGCTTGTTATAAAAAAGAATAATAGGGTATTTTTCATGTTTCCTTATAAATGAAACAGAAAATTGTATAATAATCTTTTTCTCTCCTTATTTTCTCGGTTGAAATGATATTGTCCCAGTGTCTTCTTTTGAGGACAGCTTATTTCAAGCTTATTAAAGGAAACTAAAAGCTAAGACCACAATATTGCATCTTTCTTTACCCAGACGAATTTGATTTTATGAAAACTACCCAAAAAAATACTAATAGAAAAGACCCTTGGGATTTAATGGGTTAAACCTTAGTCTTAATAATAATAATAACAATAATAATAATTATTATTTTAATATTAATGTTATTATTATTATTATTATTTTTATTATCATTAATGACATTAATAATGTAAATTATACTTAATAATTATAATGAAAATATAAAAAAAAGAAAACGAAGAAGAAAGAAGAAGAAGAAGAAGAAAGAAGAAGAAAGAAGAAGAAGAAGGCGAAGAATACCGACACCACCACTCATTCCTTACCTCTGTTGGTGGGTGTTTCATCCATTCCTCAAACGAGCCTCTTAAACTGTCAACTCGCTTTAGCGCCATGGTTGCGATGCGGTGCGTATGCTACTTAGATGTATTCTGTCAACAGATACAAATTCAAATTACACAACACTGAAAGATATCCGCTGCAAAACAGGCATCTTGTAGAGACGTACAAGAATTTGTGAGTATATTAGACAAAACAGATGTAGATCCCTGATATAATGAAAGTCACACCCAAAATTCTTGACTATTTCCTTACCATCTAATCCTTCTGCTTATGCTGTTGTCACTCTATCTTTTCCGTTAGACTCCTCCTATCACAATCTCATATTTGTATTCTATCTTATCACTCCAGTTCCTCCTCAAAATCCTCCAAACCGGAGGCGCATCTGGCGTTCTAACTCTGCTAACTAGGGGGACCTGAGGAAGTATTCAGATTTTCCTTGGAATGGCTATTGGTTCCATATCAGAGACCTGTCTCTGTGCTGAGCGCATAACAAGAGATCATAGTATCTGGCATGGAGGCATACATTCCATAATATTTTTCTCGCCCTAAGAAAACCTCTGTTCTTTCTTCTCTTTTATCAGGGAGTGTATATTTTCCTTGATTTTTTTTTTTTATGTAGAAAGGCCAGTAGTAGCAAATGGTAATGAAAATAGAAAAAAAAACTTAATTGAATGCCATTGAAGTCAAATGTAATAAGCAATTACTGGAAAGATAAGTGTCTTAAAAACTCCCTCATAAAAGAGTTTAATTCATAGGCAGGAGGAAATAGAGAAGCAGGCAGGGAATTCCAGAATTTACCAGATAAAGAAATGAATGACTGAAGATACTAATTAACTCTTTCATTATAATTAGAGGTGGACGGAAAAGAGATGACAGAAAGAAAGTCATGTGCACTGAGACCGCAGGAGGGGAGACAGTTAGTAGCATCAAAAGAGCAGTCAGCATGAAAATAGCGATTTAAGATAGTAAGAGATGCAATTTTGCGGCAATGATAAACAGGCTGAAGACAGTCAGTTAAGGAAGTGGAGTTGATGAGACGAACTGCTCATGATTCCACCCTGATTCTACCCTAAAAGTGCGGTATGAATGGAAGCTTCCATACATGTGAAATGAGATGCGAAGCTATTAGTATAGATTATTAGTAAAGGACAAACCGAGATGTTCAATGTATAGGTAAGGGACAATTCAATGTCAGCAAGAAAAAAGAAAAAAAATAGTTTTCTGAAAAGTTGTGTCAAGGTAATCATCATCAGATCCATTAGCATTCAGAGATTTAAGGCATGAAATAATTGCAGGGGGGGAGAGGGAGGAAGAAGGTTTCAATCATCCAAGATGGTTTTCACCAAAGCTTTGAAAGCAGAGTTCAGATTTAAAGATAGATAAGATGGCAGTAGTGCCCTCAAGATAAAAAAGAAGAGGGAAAAATGAAGAAGCAAATTTATTAGAAATATTTTCGGCTAGGTGCAAGAAGGCACGGAGGGAGTTAGATCTAGAGAGATTTTTTTGACATTTGCTATTGATGAAGGAGCTTTTAGCTGTTTGTAGGACAGACGTGGCATGACTCCAAGCAGAAATATTGTTATGACCTTACATGAAGCATTATGTAAGAAAGAAGCAAGAGATGAAGGAAAAAAAAAAGACAAGAAACGAAGAAAGAAAAACATAAGAAAAAATAAAAATAAAAGAAAAAAAAAATAAGTAGAGAACAATAAGCCGATCGCCCTACCGGGAACTCACACATGCACACGAAATGTCCAAAAAAGCTGACCTAAGACGGTAAACAAGAGGCCAAAATAACAATCATGAAGTAGGACATTACAACTGGATAAAGGGGATTAACACAAAATACCATAACAAGACGAATGCGAGGAAGGTGGAACCAGAACAGAAGAAAGAAGAAAGTAAAATACTAGTGAAAAAAAGGTTGATTTACGGAAGCATATCAGCCCCCTACAAACGCTCCACTTTAAGCTTTGTCTTACTTTCTAATTGGCCAAAGGGAGTCTCTGATTGGTAAAAAGATCAAAAGACGTTAGAATATAGTATACCGTGTAAAAGAAGAATTCAGTTGCAAATGAAGAGGCAGTGGTTAAAGTCCCTGACCAGAGAGGTCGAGACAAGATGGAAGCACATCTTTTTTTGTAAATAGAGCTTAAAAGTTTTTTTTTTTTAATACAGCCTAGGAAATTCATTATCTGATGAAGCTGAAAGGAGGAAATTTCATAGAATTTGTGGATGTTAGTATTATTTAGATGTTGAATTATAAGATCTTGTATATCGTGTTTCTCGTGTACTGTGTATTAGTTTACCGGCATGAATATTTAAGTTTTATGGCATTAGATATGAGTTGCATTTTGTGATTGAAATAACTGGAATATAATGTGTAAGTCGCTTGACGGCAATTGTTCTTATTTTACATGCAACATTGCAAGCACGACAACATAAAGTGCATGAAATCCAGGTAAAGAAAGGCTGATGTACCTCCTATGTGCCACCTGTCAGATATGTATAGCACGAGAAAAGATTGAGTTAAACCAAGGTTTCGAAGGTTTAAGGTGAGAGAAAAAATGGAAAAAAAAAAAACGCTTTCATGCCATACACTGTCTCATAGGAAATAGTCATTCTAAGGAAAATCTTAATATTACCTCCTAAAATCCCCTAATTAGCAGAGGCAAAACTCCAGAAGCACCTCCGCTTTAGAGGATCCTGAGGAGGGAGTTAAGCGATAGGAAAAGGTACAGATATGACGTTGTGATGTGAAGAGTACAGCAAAGAAGATAGGGTGACAGCAACTCCACCAGACTGGAAAATTCTACTAAAAAAAAATGTTGCACTGTGAGGGGAACTAAGCAGTTATCACAAAATTTCCATAACTAAGGAGATAGTGGAACAGGAGATAGATAGGCTAAAAAAGTTCAAGACACCAGGACCTGATGAAATATATCCCAGAGTACTTAAGGAATGTAAAGAGATTATTAGTGAGCCGTTAGTTTCTGTCTTTAGGAAATCACTGGAGTCGGGTGAGGTACCAGTAATGTGGAGGCAGGCTAATGTAGTACCCATCTTTAAGAAAGAAGATAAAACTTTAGCGTCTAATTATAGACCTGTCAGCTTAACTTCAGTTGTAGGTAAAATGTTAGAGTCAATAATAGCGAGAAACATTAGGGAACATTTAGACAAACATAACTTGATAAATCAGTCACAGCATGGCTTCACGAAGGGGAAGTCTTGCCTGACAAACTTGTTAAGTTTTTACAGTAAGGTGTACGAGGCAGTAGATAATGGTGATAGTTATGATATCTTATATCTGAACTTCAGTAAAGCATTTGACAAGGTACCCCATCAAAGGCTCCTGAGAAAGGTTAGGGCACACGGGATAGATGGGAAGGTGTTAGGTTGGATAGGGTCATGGCTTGGTAACAGGCGACAGAGAGTGGTAATAAACGGCTCGAAATCCGAGTGGGGTCATGTAAATAGTGGGGTGCCACAGGGATCAGTATTAGGGCGATTGTTATTTCTAATATATATCAATGACTTGGATAGTGGAATTAGTAGTGATGTTAGTAAATTTGCGGATGACACAAAGATAGGTAGATTAATTAGGTCAGAATCGGATGCCATCGCCTTGCAGGCAGACTTAGATAGAATGAATGAATGGACGGATAGATGGCAAATGCAATTTAATATCAATAAATGCAAAGTGCTTAGCGTAGGTAGAGGAAACCCACACAATAGGTACACATTAAACAACCAAACTCTGGTAGGTACAGGGAACGAAAATGATTTAGGAGTTATAGTTAGCTCTGAACTCTGTCTAGAGAAACAATGCATAGAAGCCAGAAACAAGGCAAATAGGGTACTAGGATTCATTTTTAGAAGTGTTAAAAGTAGAAGGCCGGAAGTAATATTAAAGTTATACTTGGCGCTGGTCAGACCTCATCTAGACTACGCTGTGCAGTTCTGGTCCCCACATTACAAGAAAGATATAGGTCTATTAGAATCAGTACAGAGGAGAATGACTAAAAGGATACAAGGGATGAGGAGTATTCCTTACGAGGCGAGGTTAAAGCTGTTAAATTTACATTCTTTACAGAGACGTAGGTTAAGAGGGAACCTGATAGAAGTCTTTAAGTGGTATAAGGGTTATAACAAGGGAGATGTAAGCGAAATTCTTAGGATCAGCAACCAGGGTAGAACAAGAAATAACGGGTTCAAGCTTAAAAAAATTAGGTTTAGGAAGGACATAGGAAAAAATTGGTTCTCAAATAGAGTGGTAGGTTAGTGGAACGGATTCAGTAATCATGTAGTTAGTGCTAGGACACTAGAAAGTTTATGGATGGCGATAACAGATGGAAAACGGTAGGTGTGTTTCATACAGGGACTGCCACGTGTAAGCTTGGTCGCTTCTTACAGCTTCCCTTATTTCTTACGAGTATGTTCTTAAATGGTTGGTTTTCCTGGGACATGAGGTAACCATGAGTGAGACGTGTGTGACTCATCCAGAGATGGGTCAGTGCAGTCTCTGACCGGCACTCCTGCATATAGACATACGTTCATGGACGGAAAGTTACAGAAGCTATTTCACCCATATTAGTGGTGGCAACCAAATCCTCTCACCTGACCTGCCAACTGGAAAGAACTGCCACCCTTATACTGGAGTACAAGTCATTATGGGGAATGGGGTGGAAGGAGCAGACCAAGTTGCCCAAGTTTAGCTAGCATATCGCCCTTCTCATTTCCCTGAATTCCAACATGACCCAGTAAAATCCAACGTGGTAGCTTCTAAGCTGTAAAAGAAAGAGCCACTCAATAATCAATAAAACAAGTGGATGAAGGAAAAAAAGGGCTAAAATATTGATCAACGAAAAGAATACTGCGAGAATGAGGTAGGAAGAATAAAAATAATTCCTAAAGCTATAATAATGGCAGGCAGTTCTGGCAAAAGAACAGAGACAACACCATGGAGGCTACCGCCTCGTGAGAATGAAACAAAGGTAACAACAAATCCGACTCCACCTTCGGAATTTGAGCTGCCCGTAAATAAAGGGATGGAGTCGGAATGTGTAGAATAGTATTCCAAGAAAAATGCACGGGAATCAAAATCCAGTAATAAGTTCTAATGAGGGACAGCAGGGCCACAGACAAAAATAACCGGAAATTGTCAGTATGGCAGTAATCAACTCTAGAAGGATATATAGAAACGGGATATATAGAAAAGGAAGGTACATTTAATACCGCCATAGCAGATACAACCGTGAAACGTAAACGTTTAGGGAAATTCTGGTGAGTCGCCGGAGACGGTCAGACATGACTTGGAAATACGTTGTACTCAATACTATCACCTCAACAACAAGGACTTGCGACGCAAGTCCAATGGGAGGACATCAGCATCCATCAGAAAACTAGGTATTACGGATGAGTGGAACGCACCAGTTGCCAGGCGAACACCGGCATGTTGCTCCGAGTCCAATACACGAAGCCGAGCTTCAGTAGCAGACGAATAAACCTCACAACTATATTCCAACTTAGAAAAAAATATGAGTTCAGTGCAAGAGAAGGAGGGTCTATCTCTCAACTCTCCAAGAGGTATAAGCGAAAGACCTATGGAGTGATAATGCTTTCATACATACTACCTTAAGTCAGGCTCTGTTAAATACAAATTCCAGGAAACGAGTTTCCTCCATATAAGAGATTTTTTCGATCATATAAATACAGATCTGGGTGAAGGTGAACACCACGAAGGAAGCAAAAATGTATGGCAACAGTCTTTGAAGCCGAGTAACGAAATCCCTGTGCTGAAGCCCAATGAAAAATCCTATACATTGCTAACTGCACCTTTCTCTCAATCAAAGACACAGGCACATGAGACTGAATAACTAGTGTGGGAATAGTTACCTGCACACGAATCTCCAAAATTACTAAAGAGACCAGAGGAGAAGGATTCCTTGTGTATGGCATCGCTTATGGAGGAGGACCTATTTGGAAGATGGGCAGAGAAACCCTTTGTATATATATATATATATATATATATATATATATATATATATATATATATATATATATATATATATATATATATATATATATATATATATATATATATATATATATATATATATATATATATATATATATATATATATATATATATATATATATATATATATATATATCACAGAAGTGGATGAAACAATTTGATTAACGACATCTGTCTTACGTACATCAGATGCTCTAAAAGGGATTTTTTTTTTTTTTAAGGGAAATGTACATTGAGCCTAGGGATTCAGCAGATCTTCGAGAACGTTTTTTGGTGTGACTGACGAGGGACCTTGATAGATTTGTTTGCATATTTCCGCGTAGGCTTGAAAACCTTGTGAGATATTCGTTGCTGGGAAGCCATTGGGGAGTGAATTACTACAATATGAAGTCCTGTAAGAGGAGTCCGTGACACAGCTGAAGATGCAGTGGTGGGCTTTGCTGAAGAAGTAGAGGATGGCTTGGCTGAAGATGCAGAGAAGGCTTATCTGTGATATTATTGAAAACAGATAACTTGTTGGAGACAGGGACTGAAGTAGCGACATTCTAACAAGAATGGGAAGAAACAATTGATGGCTTAGAAGGTCGAGAAAGTCTTACAACTGCTTTTCTTGGAGTAGAAGTACAACTAGAGTAAAGGGAAGAGGCATATGTCTTTGCCTCACTGTTCTTCTGTCTAAAAAGGAGTTCTTGTCTGGTACTTTCAAGACTTATGTACTGGGAGTTAGGTAGTTCAAGGATGTCCTGCTCGAGACAGTACTTCTTGCCTTGTCGGGAACGTAGCGATTGAGCTTCCCTCAATAGAAGTAATAAAGTTCCGATTCGCATTGATGAGTAGGATGTGAGCCAAGAACAGAGTAGTGACCGCACCGGAGGACGTTGTGTATAGTTCTTCCGTGATCGAACTTATAACACAAGTAGCATTGCAAAGGATGATCGTTAAAAATCTTTACTGAGAGATAGAAGACAAATCTTAACACGGTCAAGGAGAAAAGGACAATAGAAAGGAAATATTACAATTTCCTCTAATTTTGGTCAATCGTTGAATATTATTGGAACATAACTGAAGGATATCATCTCACTATGTAACAAGATTTTTGTTCTTAGGTAACAACTGTTCTTAGTGCTTATACATAGAAAACATAAAAAGCAAAACACCCCCATGTTAAATTTATCAAGATAAGCATCAAGGATATAGATTTTGAGGGACACCCTGCAACCCTTCTTGACATACTTTCTCACCAAGGTCTCAACAAGCTCCACACAGTTTCGGCTTTGCGATTCCCCAAGAAGCCAAGAACCACTACGATAAAGCTGTTCCACGCTGCTTTCTCCATCCCAGTGACCTTCTTGGGGAACTCCTTGCATCCATTATCTTCTTTATTTGTAAGCCAAAGAAGACACTGGCATTTACTTTTGCCACAGACAGCCTAGGGAAGAAAACCTTATAGATACTTTAAAGGTGCAAACACTTTACCTAGAGCTCTGACGACTTGTTTTATTAGACCCAATTTTAAGTGCAGTGGAGGAAACAGTACCTTTCTGGGTTCCAACAATCGGTCCTATTTGAGGTTTTTATTTTTGACACTAAATTCGGACTGCTGTGGCCAGTCCCTCTTCTGATAGTGTGCCACGGTATCCCTGCTATCCCAAACGCTAAGATAACAAAGAAACTTGGTAAAGCCACTTTGAACACTCATCAAGAAGGCCATCATTTTGAAGTATCCGATAACCACTTACTCTTCATATTTAAAGGCATCTAGCAAGATCCTGACACTACTGTATCCCTCTTTAAGGTGTACAGAGTGAGTGAGTTCCCATTATAAAGCAGCACTGCTTTGAGGATCTTGAACTAGCTGTCGATGAGGAGGCGCCACTCGTTGGGGTCACAGGCGATTTCAGTTGCCTGCAACAGACCGGTCACATTGTGACAAAAAAAAGAAAGCTCATCTTGACAAGTAAAAAAGCTTGAAAAATGCTGGTAACACTTTCTCTGACGTGATATTTTCACACTTCCATTTAACAGATTTCACTGTTTGAGTCTCAACATCAGAAGCTCTGCATTGAAATTAGTGAGACCAAGAGCTCTCATCAGGTCAATGACGTTATTTTGGTTAGGATAGTAAGAGTTTCTCTCCTCAGGACAATGGAGAAGGCAGTAGGCACCTACCGAAACAATAATTACTCTAAAGCACTGTTCAGGGGGTGCTGTGAACTTATCATTAAACCCAGCTGTGACCTCACTGAACGTTTCCCTTTGAGTCTCACAACACAAGGGGCAGTCACAGCCTGCCCTCTAAAGACAACTCTCTTCCTCCACACAAAACTACAAGCACCGAATAGCACACACACACCATTCACTCAAAATTTCAAAATTCATACACCAGCCTCAGAGTCCCCATCTGGAACCACAAATGTCCCCAGATCGGACTGCCCTTCTGAAGACTACCCTAAGTGTTTTGACACCCCCTCAAGTTTTTCTTCATTAACTTCTGCAATATTCGTGGTCAAAGATCTAATTTTCAATCTGTAGAACACCACCTCTCCTCTTCTAAACCTCATCTTCTTTTCCTCAGTGAAACTCAGGTGTCTGAGGCAACTGACAGTAGCCCCTTTTTTATTCCTTCCTACATTCTCTTTCCTCATTTTCGATCCAAAGCTGGATGGTGCTTTTATGTGCGCAACAATTTAACCTGCTCTCGTGCGCTCTTGAATCTTCCGAGTTTTCCGCCATCTGGCTACGACTACAGAGTCACTCTCAAAATATTTTTTTCTGTGCTGTATATCTCTCACATAACTCCTCTGACGATAAGAAATTCTTTGACTACTTAACTTGCAAAGTGGAGCACATTCTGACTCTCTTCCCTTTTGCAGAGATCTTCATTCTTAGAGACTTCAATATTCACCACCAGCTTTTGCTTTCCTCTTCCTTCACTGACCATCTTGGTGAACTAGCCTTCAACTTTGCTATCCTCCATGACCTAGAGCAATTGGCAAAGCACCCTAATCGTATTCCTGACCGTCTTGGAGATACGCTCAATATTCTTGACCTTTCCCTGACCTTCTGCTCATGCTGTCATCCTCTCATCTCCATTGGCCTCCTCCGACCACAATCTCATATCTGTATCTTGTCCTATCGCTCCAGTCCCTCCTCAGGATCCCCTTAAGCGAAGGTGCCTCTGGTGTTTTGCCTCTGCTAGTTGGAGGGACCTGAGGAGGTATTTTGTTGATTTTCATTGGAATGACTACCGCTTCCGTGTCAGGGACCCGTCTTTGTGTGCCGAGCGCATAACAGAGGAGATAGTGTCTGGCATGGAGGCGTACATTCCTCACTCTTTTTCTCGACCTAAACCTTCCAAGCCTTGGTTCAACACAGCTTGTTCTCATGCTATACATGATAGAGAGTTGGCCCACAAAAGGTACTTAAGACTTCCATCACCAGAATCTCATGCACTTTATATTTCTGCTGGAACCATGCCAGGTCTGTTCTCCAAATGGCCAAACACTCCTTCATTAACATATAGTGTCAAAATCTTTCAAGATCTAACTCCCCTCGTGACTTCTGGCATCTAACCAAAAACATCTCCAATAACTTTCCTTCTTCTTCTTTCCCTCCTTTATTTCAACCAGATGGCACCACTGAAATCACATCTATTTCTAAAGCTGAACTCTTCGCTAAAACCTCCCTCTCCTCCATCCTCTGACTACTTCATGCTACCTATTAAAATTCTTCGTAATAATGTTTTCCATGCCCTCTCTGGCCTAAACCTTCGGAAGGCTCATGGACTTGATGGGGTCCCTCCTATTGTTTTCCGAAACTGTGCCTCCGTGCTTGCACCTTGGCTAGTCAAACTCTTTCAGCTCTGTCTGTCAACATCTACCTTTCCTTCTTGCTGGAAGTTTTCCTACATTCATCATGTTCCTAAAAAGGGTGACCGTTCTAATCCCTCAAACTACCGTCTTATTACTTTAATTTCCTGGGTATCTAAAGTTATTGAATCTATCCTCAACAGGAAGATTCTTAAACATCTATCACTTCAGAACCTTTTATCTGATCGCCAGTATGGGTTCCATCAAGGCCGCTCTACTGGTGATCATCTGGCTTTCTTTTATGAGTCTTGGTCATCCTCTTTTCGAGATTTTGGTGAAACTTTTGCTGTTGCCTTGGACATATCAAAAGTTTTTGATAGAGTCTGGCACAAAGCTTTGATTTCCAAACTACCCTCCTACGGCTTCTATCCTTCTCTCTGTAACTTCATTTCAAGTTTCTTTTCTGACCGTTCTATTGCTGCTGTGGTAGACGGTCACTGTTCTTCTCCTAAATCTATTAACAGTGGTGTTCCTCGGGGTTCTGTCCTGTCATCTACTCTCTTGTTATTATTCATCAATTACCTTCTAAACCAAACTTCTTGTCCTATCCACTCCTACGCTGATAATACCACCCTACATTTTTTCACGTCTTTTCATAGACGTCCAACCCTTAAGAAAGTAAACATTTCACGCAGGGAATCCACAGAACGCCTGACTTCTGATCTTTCTAAAATTTCTGATTGGGGCAGAGCAAACTTGGTATTGTTTAATGCCTCAAGAATTCAATTCCTCCATCTATCAACTGGACACAACCTTCCAGACTATTATCCCCTCTTCTTCAATGACACTCAGCTGTTCCCTTCTTCTATACTGAACATCTTCGGTCTGTCCTTTATTTATAATCTGAACTGAAAACTTAACATCTTATCTCTAGCTAAAACAGATATGAAATTAGCCTTCTATGAAATTAGCCTTCTGAGACGTCTCTGCCAGATTTTCTCACTTTCCCCAGCAACTAACTCTGTGCAGGGGCCTTATCCGTCTATGTATGGAGTATGCTTCACATGTCTAGGGGGTTTCCTCTCTTTCTACCACTCTCCTAAACAGGAAATCAGGGAATCATGTGGAATGAAAAGCTTTTCGTCTCATCAACTCCTCTCCTCTAATTGACTGTCTTGAGCCTCACTCTCATCGTCGTAATGTTGCATCTCTAGCTGTCTTCTACCGCCATTTTCATGTTAACTGCTCTTCTGATCTTGCTAACTGCATGCCTCCCCTCCTCCTGCGGCCTCGCTGCACAAGACTTTCTTCTTACTCTCATCCCTATTCTGTCCACCTCTATAATGCAAAAGTTAACCAGTATTCTCAATAATTCATCCCTTTCTCTGGTAAACTCTGGAACTCCCTGCCTGCTTCTGTATTTCCACCTTCCTATGACTTGAATTCCTTCAAGAGGGAGGTTTCAAGACACTTATCCTTCAATTTTTGACTACTGCTTTGGACCCTTTTATGGGACTGGCATCTCAGTGGGCTTTTTTTTTTGTTATTTTTATTTATTGGATTTTTTGTTGCTCTCTGCCAGTGTCCCTCCTAAATAAAAAAAAAAAAAGTTGCGCCTCTTAAATCTAGTTCAATGACTTCATTTTCATTTGAAGTGTTTTATTTATTTATTTATTTTTTTTTCTAAAATCTGCTGCTTTCTCTTTCGAAGAGCTCAGCAGTCTGCCACTGGCGCAAGGGATGACATATTTTCTTGATATGTGATAGCAGGTTAGTTTCAAAACACCGCTGTCCAGATCAGAAAAAAAAAGTTTAAAGAGGAAAATTGTCATTTTCTTTTATTTTTTTTTTATAAAAAGCAAATAGGAAGTAACATTTACTGATAAAAAATAAAAATAAAAATAAATAAATAAATAAATAAAATAAAATTCTGATACACGGTGAGTTTCGTAAAGGTCCTGCTTGTAAAATACATCCTTTGCTGTAATTAAAAATCCAGTGTGGCTTGATGGATTAAAAGATCCCAACAGAAGGGCAAGGTAGATGGAAAAGCATCATCGCCTGCGCTAAATCTTAGCTCGGATAAAGACAGTTTAACCCTATTTTTTTTTTTTTTTGTTATTTGCTTGGAGGACTCCAGTTCCCCTTTCTAAATACTTGGCAGCATAAATAAGGTTACCTCGACTTTTCCTATAATATGCTACAAATCAGTAAGGTGTAGGAAGGTAGCGAGCTTTAGGATCATTATGATATTAATCATTCTCTCTCAGAACTACATTGTTTGAGCGAATTTAAACTGTTGTCTCCCAGACACAAATATTTAATTGTTTCAGGAACAGCTTTGGCAGAAACTTCAGACTTATATATCACATAGCACTGATTATAGAGACAGTCGCCGTCATATTTCAGACGAATACGGAGAACCATTCCAAAAGTCTTGAAAACCGAGTGGATAGCACGGTCCGATACGGAGGCATAGACGTTGATGATCATAAGTGTCAAAACAAAACTCAAGAACTGACGCGAGGGGCCTTCCACCATGAGAAGCGGCAGCAGGAATACATTTTTTTTTTTTTTTTTATGGAGGAGGGACACTGGCCAAGGGCAACAAAAATCCAATAAATAAAAGCCCACTGAGATACCAGTCCTAGAAAAGGGTTCAAAGCGGTAGTCATAAATTGATGGATGTGTCTTGAAACCTCCCTCTTGAAAGAATTCAAGTCATAGGAAAATGGAAATACATGAGAAGACAGGGAGTTTAAGAGTTTACAAAAGAAAGGGGTGAATGATTCAGAATACTAGTTAACTTTTGCATTACAGAGGTGGATAAAATAGGGGTGAGAGAAAGAAGGAAGTCTTGCGCAGCGAGGTCATGGGAGGAGGGGAGGCATGCATTTAGCAAGATCAGAAGTCAATTAGAATGAAAATATCGGTAGAAGACAGCTAGAGATGCAACACCACGGCGATGAGAGAGAGGCTGAAGACCGTCAGTTAGAGGAGAGGAGTTGATGAGACGAAAAGCTACTAAATCCACAAAGTCTAGAAGAGCGGTATGAGTGCAAACCACCCAGACATATGAAGCATACATAAGGCCACTGTACAGAGTTAGCAGCTAGGGGGGTGAGAAAAACTGGCGGAGATGTTTCCGAACACCTAACTTCCTAGAAGCTGTTTTAGCTAGAGATGAGATGTGAAGTTTACAGTTCAGATTATAAGTAAAGGACAGACCAAGGATGTTCAGTGTAGAAGAAGGGGACAGTTCAGTGTCACTGAAGAAGAGGGAATAGGTCTGGAAGATTGTGTCGAGTTGATAGATGGAGGAATTGAGTTTTTGAGGCATTAAAGAATACCAAGTTTGCTCTTCCCCAATCAGAAATTTAAGAAAGATCAAAAGTCAGACTTCTGTGGCTTCCCTGTGTAAAAATGTTTACTTCCTGAAGGGTTGGACGTCTATGAAAAGACGTGGAAAAGTGCATGGGTGGTATCATCAGCGTAGGAGTGGACAGGATACAAGTTTGATTTAGGAAGTCATTGATGAATAATAAGAAGAGAGCAGGTGACAGGACAGAACCCTTAAGAACAACATTTTTAATAGATTTATGAGAAGAACAGTGAGCGTATACCAAAGCAGCAATAGAACGGTTAGAAAGGAAACTTGAGATGAAGTTACAGACAGAAGCGTAGAAGCTGTAGGAGGGTAGTTGGAAATAAAATATTTGTGCCAGACTCTATCAAAAGCTTTTGATATATCCAAGGAAACAGCAAAAGTTTCACCAAAATCTCTAAAAGAGTATGACCAAGACTCATAAAAGAAAGCCATATGATCACCAGTAGAGCGGCCTTGACAGAGTCCATACTGGTAATCGGATAGAAGGTTGTGAAGTGATAGATGTTATGAATCTTCCTGTTGAAGATAGAATCATAAACTTTAAATAGGCAGGAAATTAAAGGAATAGGATGGTAGTTTGAGGGATTAGAACGGTCACCCTTTTTTAGGAACAGGCTGGATGTAGGCAAACTTCCAGCAAGAAAGAAAGGTAGATGTTGGCAAAGCTAAAAGAGTTTGACTAGTAAGGTGCAAGCATGAAGGCACAATTTCGGAGAACAATAGGAGGGACCCTATCAGGTCAATAAGCCTTCCAAGGTTTTAGGCCAACCAGGGCATGGAAAACATCATTGCAAAGAATTTTAATATGTAGCATGAAGTAGTCAGAGAGTGGAATCAGCCCTGAATCGTCCAAGAGTTTTTAGCAAAAGCAATGAGTTCTGCTTTTGGGATACATATGATAGCAGTGATGTCATCTGGTTGAAATATAGGAGGGAAAGAAGAAGAAGCAAAGTTATTGGAGATATCTTAGACTAGATGCCAGAAGTCATGAGGGGAGTTAGATCTTGAAGGATTTTGACACTTTCTGTTAATGAAGGAATTTTTGGCTTACTGGAGAACAAACTTGGCATGGTTCCGACCAGAAATATTGAGTACAGGAGATTCTGAAGATGGAAGGCTAAAGTACCTTTTGTGGGCCACATCTCTATATGTATAGCACGAGAACAAGCTGTGTTGGACCAAGGTTTGGAAGGTTTAGGTCGAGAAAAAGAGTGAGGAATGTACGCCTCCATGCCAGACACTATCACCTCTGTTATTCGCTCGGTACACAAAGACGGGTCTCTGACACGGAAGCAGTAGTCATTCCAATGAAAATCAGCAAAATACTTCCTCAGGTTCCCTCAACTAGCAGAGGCAAAACGCCTGAGGCACCTAAGCTTAGAGGAATCGTGATAGGAGAGATAGGACAAGATACAGATATGAGATTGTGGTCGGAGGAGCCCAACGGAGAGGAGAGAGTAACAGCATAAGCAGAAGGATTAGAGGTCAGGAAAAGGTCAAGAATGTTGGGCGTATCTCCAAGACGGTCAGGAATACGATTAGGGTGTTGCACCAATTGTTCTAGATCGTGGAGGATACTAAATTTGAAGGCTACTTCACCAGGATGGTCAGTGATAGGAGAGGAAAGTCAAAGTTGGTGGTGAATATTGAAGTCTCCAAGAATGGAGATTTCTGCAAAAAAGAAGGGAGTCAGAATGTGCTCCACTTTGGAAGTTAAGTAGCCAAAGAATTTCTTATAGTCAGAGGAATTAAGTGAGAGGTATGCCACATAGACAAATCCAGTTTGAGAGTGAGTCTGTAGTCGTAGCCAGATAATGGAAAACTCTGAAGATTCAAGAGCGTGGGCACGATAGTAGGTTAAGTTGCTGAGCACATAAACCCAACATCCTGCTTTGGATTGAAAATTAAAATAGAGAAAGTATGAGGGAACAGAAAAGGGGCTACTGTCAGTTGCCTCAGACACCTGAGTTTCAGTGAGGAAAAGAAGATGAGGTTTAGAAGAGGAGAGGTGGTGTTCTACAGATTGAAAATTAGATCTTAGACCGCGAATGTTGCAGAAGTTAATGAAGAAAGAGTTAAGGTGTCAAGACACTTAGGGTCGTTGTCAGAAGGGTAGTCCGACTTGGGGACATTTGTGGTCCCCTCCCCAGATGGGGACTCCGAGGCTGGTGTAGGAGTCGCCATGATAATTCTAGTTTAGAGTGAAGTGTGTGTGTGTGTTATTAGGTGCTTTTAGTTTTGTGTGGAGGAAGAGAGTTGTCTTTAGAAGGCAGGCTGTGACTGCCCCCTTGTGTTGTGAGACACAAAGGGAAACGTTTAGTGAGGTCACAGGTGTATTTAATGATAAGTTCACAGCACCCCCTGATCCAGTGTTTTATACCTCACTGGGAGTAATTATCGTTTCGGCAGGTGCCTACTGCCTCCTTCAGTCTGCCTGTACATTACTATTACAAACAGAGGGTGACGTCTCGAGTGCCTGGTTGACAGCCTCTCGAGGACCAGAATATTTTTCTTATATTTACCCATATATTATAAAAAATAAAGATGGACTACAAAGGGAGGTGGGAGGATGAGCGCTAGCCGCCGCGAACCTCCGGGTTACCTCGTCCCCATGGAGGCAACTCATTAAAAAAAAAAAAAAAATGGTCCCTCATGAATCGAAAGTTTCTCCACGACGGAGCTAAGACCTCTCCCACAACGCATCCCAGCCCAGAGACCCAACCATCCAACACAGGATGACCTAAGAATGTGACCACTCTGGTGAATGGCACAGTTGGCTCGCACTGGCGACCTAACTCCGGGAACCATTTCGTCTGGTCCCTCATTAGCGATCTTGCTAGCTTGGATAGCCGTCTCCCCCTAAATAGGGTTGAGCATGGGCCGAAGCCCCTTTTAGCCTCGCTCGCCAGCTAATAGCACAAATCCCCCACACCCTGACAAGGTGTTTCCCACTACGGGGGTCAAGAACTCTGAAGGATAAAACTCTGAATCCCAGTAACATTTAACGTCACAAACGACAAGTATAAGACATAAGATTGGGATGAGCAATGCGACTTCTGTCAGTTCGAGTATAACTTGTACAATAATCAGTCAAGCCCCTGTGACTGTTGTTGTATGATGGCTGCTGCTAACTCATATAGAATAGTAACTAGTAAGCACTCTCTAATATATATACATATATATATATATATATATATATATATATATATATATATATATATATATATATATATATATATATATATATATATATATATATATATGTATATATAAAACTCCGCTGGCAGCAACCCGACTGGCGTGGCAACTGGGAGGAGGAAACGGTTCCACTCTGCTGCGAAAAATATCGAAAAATATCGGGGTATAAGGGAGGGACGTGGAGGGTGACGCATTGCTGTCCGCTTCGCTTCACTTCTCACTACCGTCGCTCTACAGGGACTGCAATCTTTCAAAAATTGTTGTTATAAAACTACAAGAGCTTATGAATGAATTCTGATTACTTTAGAGGGAAGATGAACTCTTCAACTATATAATATGTTTATATGTTTGAGTCAACATGAAGGAAGAAAAAGAAGAAAAATAAATTTGATTTGGGAAGGAGAGTAACTATATGCTCTGAGTTTTTAAAGTAAGCTGGGCGAGGGCGGGCAGGCACTTATCGCGCCTCAGGTATCTTCTGACTTCTCTTGCTCTTCCTCCTCCTCTTGCTCTATCCTATTGCTTCATATCTTTCTACTACTTCTCTTTATATCACACTGCACGCAAGAAGCACTTTCCCAACATTTTTTTAGCACATAAGAACAAATAAATTAGCGGATCTGCACATGACTACTCACCCCAATGTGTCTCTGCACACAAATTACAAAAAAGAGAGCGCTGCAACAATAACATAAACAGTCATCATAACAACAAGAATCATCAGAGCTCTACCTTAGCCCTTCATACACAAACGTTTTCTCGTACTCCTTCTACTCCTCCCACAAGCTCTGTCTGTCTCTCATCCAGGACCTATGATCTCCTCGGCTACACTGATGCGAGGATTTACTCCTTCTGAGAGTTGTATCTGCATCACTTTTAATCCAGCAACTACAGCTGCTCCAGCTTCTCCTGTAACTCTTATCTTTTCTATTCCTTCTCCGGCGTCTCCTTTCTCTGACTTCACTACTTCTCCATCTGCTCTCACCTCCCCTTTCCTCCCTGCTGCAGAGTTTACTCTTCCTTTTGTATCTTCTCCTCCGCAGTGCAAAAATACAAGAATCACCAAAGGAGCGACAACCCTGCATCCTGGCCACACACAACGCGCCCAACAGGGGTCGTAGTTTCCTGGTGCATCATCATGGCACAGCTAAGCAATAGTCTTCCTGACCAAAAGAAAGCTCTCCTTCGAGCCACTAAGCAAATCTTACATGATGGCCCCTTCATTTCTCCTCACTAGAAAACACAAAACGTCTTCCACCGGCCCTTCACTATTCACACCTTCACTCCAACTTGCCTCCTCTTGATGAGGAGCCGCCATGTCACACCCATAATACAAATAAAATAAAAGTGTCACTTCTGGTCGCTCTTAATCAAACAAAATAGTACTTTTTAGGTGTGACACGACCAAACCTATCTCTCAATGTCAGGCACATATAAACTACCAATTTGCATTCCTCCCGCCGGCCAACTGATGACACACACACACACACACACACACGCATATATATATATATATATATATATATATATATATATATATATATATATATATATATATATATATATATATATATATATATATATATATATATATATATATATATATATATATATATATATATATATATATATATATATATATATATATATATATATATATATATATATATATATATATATATATATATATATATATATATATATATATATATATATATATATATATATATATATATATATATATATATATATATATATATATATATATATATATATATATATATATATATATATATATATATATATATATTTTTTTTTTCTTTTTAAGTATTTATTTATTTATTATTTTATTTATTTTTTTCATGTAGGAGGGGCATTGTCCAAGGGCAACAAAATTCACTAAAAAAAATGCCCACTGAATGCCAGTCCCATAAAAGGGTCCAAAGCAGTAGTAAAAAATTCATGGATAAGTGTCTTGAAACCTCCCTCTTGAAGGAATTTAAGTCATAGGAAGGTGGAAATACAGAAGCAGAGAGGGAGTTCTAGAGTTTACCAGAGAAAGGGATGAATGACTGAGCATACTGGTTAACTCTTGCGTAAAAGAGGTGGACAGAATAGGGATGAGAAAAAGAAGAAAGTCTTGTGCATCGAGGATGCGGGAGGAGGGGAGGCATGCAGTTAGCAAGATCAGAAGAGCAGTTAGCATGAAAATAGCGACAGCTAGAAATGCAACATTGCGGCGATGAGAGAGAGGCTGAAGACAGTCAGTTAGAGGAGAGGAGTTGATGAGACGAAAAGTTTTTGATTCCACCCTGTCTAGAAGAGCAGTATGAGTGAAATCCTCCCGGACATGTGAAGCATACTCCATACATGGACGGATAAGGCCCTTGTACAGAGTTAGCAGCTGAGTGGGTAAAAACAAAAAAAAACAAAAAAAAACTGGCGGAGACGTCTCAGAAAACCTAATTTCATAGAAGCTGCTTTAGCTAAAGATGAGATGTTAAGTTTCCAGTTCAGATTATAAGTAAAGGACAGACCGAGGATGTTCAGTGTAGAAGAGGGGAACAGTTGTGTCGAGTTGATAGATGGAGGAATTGAGTTATTGAGGCATTGAACAATACCAAGTTTGCTCTGCCCAATCAGAAAATTTAGAAAGATCACAAATCAAGCGTTCTGTGGCTTCCCTGCCTGAAATATTTACTTCCTGAAGGGTTGGACGTCTATGAAAAGACGTGGAAAAGTGCAGGGTGGTATCATCAGTGTAGGAGTGTAGAGGACAACAAGTTTGGTATTGAAGATCATTAATGAATAATAAGAAGAGAGTGGGTGACAGGATAGAACCCCGAGGAACACCACTGTTAATAGATTTAGGAGATGAACAGTGACCGTATACCAGCGCAGCAATAGAACGGTCAGAAAGGAAACTTGAGATGAAGTTACAGAGAGAAGGACAGAAGCCGTTGGAGGGTAGTTTGGAAATTATAGATTTGTGCCAGATTCTATCAAAAGCTTTTGATATGTCCAAGGCAACAGTAAAAGTTTCACCAAAATCTCTAAAAGAGGAAAGGCAGAAGATCACCATTAGAGCGCCCTTGACGGAACCCATACTGGCGATCAGATAAAAGGTTGTGAAGTGATAGATGTTTAAGAATCTTCCTGTTGAGGATAGATTCAAAAACTTTAGATGGGCAGGAAATTAAAGCAATAGGACGGTAGTTTGAGGGATTAGAACGGCCACTCTTTTTAGGAACAGGTTGAATATAGGCAAACTTCCAGCAAGAAGGAAAGGTAGATGTTGACAGACAGAGCTGAAAGAGTTGAAAGAGCTGAAAAAGCACAGTTTTGGAGAACAACAGGAGAGACCCCATCAGGTCCATAAGCCTTCAAAGGGTTTAGGCCAGCAAGGGCAATTGCAAAGAATTTTAATAGGTAGCATGAAGTAGTCAGAGGGTGGAGGAGAGGGAGAAACAAGCCCAGAATCGTCCAAGGTAGAGTTTTTAGCAAAGGTTTGAGCGAAGACTTCAGCTTTAGAAATAGATGTGATAGCAGTGGAGCCATCTAGTTGAAATAAAGGAGGGAAAGAAGAAGAAGCAAAGTTATTGGAGATATTTTTAGCTAGATGCCAGAAGTCATGAGGAGTGTTAGATCTTGAAAGGTTTTGACACTTTCTGTTAATGAAGGAGTTTTTGGCTAGTTGGAGAACATATTTGGCATAGTTCCGGGCAGAAATATAAATTGCATGAGATTCTGATGATGGAAGTCTTAAGTACCTTTTCTGGCACCACTCTATCATGTATAGCATGATAGAACAAGCTGTGTTAAATCAAGGTTTGGAAGGTTTAGGTTGAGAAAAAGAGTGATGAACGTACGCCTCCATGCCAGACACTATCACCTCTGTTATGCGCTCAGCACACAAAGACAGATCTCGGACACGGAAGCAGCAGTCATTCCAAGGAAAATCAGCAAAATACCTCCTTATGTCCCTCTAACTAGCAGATACAGATACAGATAAGATACAGATATGAGATTGTGATTGGAAGAGCCCAACGGAGAAGAAAGGGTGACAGCATAAGCAGAAGGATTAGAGGTCAGGAAAAGGTCAATAATGTTACGCGCATCTCCAAGAAGATCATGAATACGAGTAGGGTGTTGCACCAATTGCTCTAGGTCATGGAGGATAGCAAAGGATAGGACATTCACCAGGATGGTCAGTGAAGGGAGAGGAAAGCTAAAGCTGGTGGTGAACATTGAAGTCTCCAAGAATGGAGATCTCTACAAAAGGGAAATGTGTCAGAATGTGCTCCTCTTTGCAAGTTAAGTAGTCAAAGAATTTCTTATAGTCAGAGGAGTTAGGTGAGAGGTATACAGCACAGATGGATTTAGTTTGAGAGTGACTCTGTAGTCGTAGGCAGATGGTGGGAAACTCGGAAGATTCAAGAGCGTGGGCACGAGAGCAGGTTAAGTCATTGCGCACATAAACGCTACATCCAGCTTTGGATCGCAATTGAGGATAGAGAAAGTAGGAGGGAAAAGAAAAGGAGTTACTGTCAGTTGCCTCAGACACCTGAGTTTCAGTGAGGAAAAGAAGATGAGGTTTAGAAGAGGAGAGGTGGTGTTCTACAGATAGAAAATTAGATCTTAGACCGCAAATGTTGCATAAGTTAATGAAGAAAAAGTTGAGGGGGGTGTCAAGACACTTGGGGTCGTCGACATTTATGGTCGCCTTCCAAGGTGGGGACTCCGAGGCTGGTGTAGGAGCCGCCATGATAATTTTGAAATTTTTGAGTGAAGGGTGTGTGTGTGTTATTAGGTGCTTGTAGTTTTGTGTGGAAGAATAGAGTTGTCTTTAGAGGGCAGGCTATGAATGTCCTCTTGTGTTGTGAGACACAAGGGGAAACGTTCAGTGAGGTCACAGCTGGGGTTTCACACACAGTTTCACAGCACAGTTTCGGCAGGTGTCTACTACCTCCTCCTGCTTTATGTGTATATCGTGTTTAATAGGGATAATAGGCCATTAACGTTAATAGCTTCCACAGTAACGTTAATGTAATCTTACTGTCCTATATTCTCTTGTCCAATAAAGTTAAAGGTTAAAGGTTAAAGGTAAAAAAAAAAAAAAATATATATATATATATATATATATATATATATATATATATATATATATATATATATATATATATATATATATATATATATTGCTATTATTATTATTTTATGAGTCTTATTCTCTTTTGAAATTTGGTTGAAGACTTATCCATGGCTAGTCATTCTTGCTATATCACTATTTTGGATTCCTTAACTCTTTCCTCAGTAGTTGTGGAGTTGCTGGACACGCTTTATTTTCTTGCTTGTTTGATTCCTGTGGCCTAAATTCCCATACGGCCTATAAATGACCCGTCTGTTGTGCTGTTTCTGTGTCACTGCCATGGACGCACGCAAGCATGCCAAGCAAGATCGGGCATGCCGAGTGTTGATGGTATGGAAAAGTGAGTGAAAGAAGTCAGAGACCAACAATGTTTTGAATATTTATTAAAGGGTGGAAATGGAAAGAAGTACTCCCTATAGCGGAGAGGCATACGGTTTAACGTGAGTTCCGAGCCAGCTGATTGTTTGAGGAGGCGAGCGGAACAGAGGGGATTGTTGGAGGTGACAAGTTTTGAAGCAGTTCTAAAGTGCAAGAGTAGCTCTGTAGAGCAAAGATGTCATTTTCATTTTAGTGGCCTCATCTGAATCTGTGAGATAAAAAGGAATCTACTGGTATGGAGTGGAATGTCAGAGTACAAAAGGTCATAACAGTGTCAGCAGAAAAATACCTCTGGAAAGCAGAGGGACCATTTGGTTATAGTGGCCTCATCTGAACCACATTGAAAGGTGTAGTGGGAAGGATAAGGGAACGGAGAGGATTGTAGGAATGAAAGTTTGGTAACAGGGCACGTGGAAGGAGTCTTTTATAAGGCAAAGGATTCTTTGAATTATCGTGGCCTCATCCGAACCACGGATACTGGATACGCTGGGGAGGCTGGTATTTATGCCGTGTCGGTCTGGGCATTAATAGGCGCTGATTAGCTGGTATTACGCGACTGATGGGCTCGTTATGTGGGTGCGGTGGGAAGCGCTGAATGGGTGGCTCCGGTTGGCTGATGGATTTGCTATGTGGCGGCGATGCTTGATCCCTTATTATGGTCGGCAGGGTCTGTAAATCCTTGGCATGTACATTAAGCCTGGAGTTGATTTCTTTTATGTAGAGTGCTTCAAGTATTGCAAGGCGTCTCGCATTTGTACACATATCTAAAATGTCAGTGTTTTCTTCCACGTTTTTTCTTGTGATCTTGATGCTGTGCTGCTGTTGTAAGCGTGTTCTTGGGGCTCCGGATGTTAGGTGGCAGGTGAGCCGTAGAGACAGCTTCATCATTGTCATGCTTATTAAAGATGAAGGAAGGACTTCATAGTTTCCTTCTTTACAGGTAAAGTTATACACGGCGTGTGAGGTTGTCTCTCTTTCTATGCGAGGACTATTTTTGAGTCGGATGTGGCTAGTTTTCTTGTTCCTGTAGTATATTTGGAAATTTATCTTTCTTTCTGGATCGATGGGCTTGAAATTTCTATTCACTATTTGTGTAATGATTTTTTCATCTCCTTTGTGTGCTGTGAAGAAGAAGAAATGGAAGTAGCATGGAAAGAGGCGGGAAGAACAGATATAATAACGAACATCTCTAACAAAACACTCGCTAGATATGAACTGGAAGCTCTGTCTCTTGGACTAAAGTTTGACACCGGCAAGAACACTAACACATACGCTGATTACGTTCTCAAAAACTACACATGGACGAACAGCGACGTGGAAAAAGGATTCATCCAAGGTGTTTTAGGGTGCTATTCCTCTCTAGCCAGTGAACAACCTAGTGCCATACCTAAGCGTTACCGGGAAGCTTTAAACAACCAACGCAAGGATGATAGCGTCATGATCACCAAATCGGACAAAGGAGGGGGTGTGGTTATAATGAACAAAGCCGATTACAGTGCGAAGATGATGAACCTCCTAAGTGATACATCAACTTATGAAAAGAAATACCAAGGATACAACAATATCACGTCCAAGAACTTCAACAAGGAGGCAAGGAAAAACTTAGGAAATCCGAGAAGGGCAAGAAACTGCTGCACTTGTTGGAAGAAAACCCGAACCCGCCAAGGATGAGAGGGCTCCCCAAGACCCATAAACCCAACATCCCGATGCGCCCCATTACATCAGGTATAGGAAGCGCTCCCCACGCACTTGCCAAGCGACTAGCAAGACCACTCTCCAACGCTTTAGGCTTAATAAATGGAACACACCTACGTAACTCCGCGGACCTTATACAACGACTCAACTCGGTGGACTTCCGCAACAAGAAGATGGCGAGCTTCGACGTAAAGTCCTTATTCACCAACGTCCCCGTGGAAGGAGCGATAGAAGCGGTAAAAAGGGCATCTGGAGACATCAACGAAGAAGATTTACCGATCCCGAGGGAGTACTACATCAATCTTGTTGAGCTTTGTGTTAAATTTGGTGCCTTCACTTTCGAGGGACAAGAGTACTCACAACATAAGGGACTGGCCATGGGATCCCCTCTGAGTGCTGTTATGGCATGTTTGTATATGGAAACACTAGAGACTGATAACTTTATAAGAATAATGGGTAGAGGCTCAACATGGCTTAAGTATGTTGATGATGTGCTAGTTATAGTCCCAAAGGGCACGAATATAAATAATAAGTTAACATTGCTTAACAAAGTCCATAAGGATATCCAATTTACGGTGGAAGAGGAACAAGACAATAGATTACCTTTCCTAGATACGGTAATCTGGAGGGAAGAAGAAGGAGTCAGTTTTTCTGTTTACAGAAAACCCACCAATAAGGACGATTTCATTCACTACCTTTCAGCCCATAGCATGAGGGTCAAATCTGGTGTGATTATTGGTTTTTACTTAAGAGCGTTCAGAATTTGCAGCAACAACTTCCTAGAACAAGAAATACGATATGTCATATCAACTTTCAAAAAGCTGGGTTATCCTGAAGGGCTCCTTGTTAGGCTTAAGAATAAGGCAAATAAAATAGCAAGTGAAAACAAAGAGAATAAAGATCCCTGTACAACTAGCGAAAGAGAGAGGTATATATGTGTACCAAATTCGGACAAGGCTTCCATAATTAATAAATATTTGTCTAAAACAGGATTAAAAATAGCAACATTAGCGGGAGAGAAAATTGGTGAGCTAACGAGGACTAAAAAGACCGGACTTGTTAATAATAACAACGTAGTGTACAGCATACCATGCAAAGGTTGTACAAAGCAGTACATAGGAGAAACAGGCAGGGGACTTAAAACAAGAATAACAGAGCATAGGAGAGATGTTTTAAAACACAACACATCAAACTCCCTTGTATTGCACATAGAAAAATGTAAACACCTACCAAAATGGGAAGAGGCTAAAGAAATTAAAGTTGGATTGAAGAAAAGAATGAGAAAAGCTATAGAGGCAGCCCTCATAGCAACTAGGGAAGTCATTAACCACAGAGAAGGTTTAATCAGGTGGGCGGGTAATTCCGCCAGATTGGCCCTCAGGTCAGGTACAAGGAAAATCCCCAGTAAAGGCTCGTCACGCAGACGGATAATGCCACCTGACTAGGAAAAATAAAATTAGGTGAGGTACATGCCGGGATGGCAATACTCTGTACGAATGTCAAATGAGAAAATTTTGTATGTTGTTATAAATAGTGTGTTTTCACTCATGTAAATCAGTCTCTCTGAGGATGGCTATTCAGCCGAAACGTTAGAGATTAAAAGAATCCTAACTCCTCCCTGGGTTTTTTATCCCCCTTCCTAAACCCAACTACTTGTCAACATGAACAATTCACAGGCTTTCTTGAGCCTGTGAATTTCTTGATGTCAGGCTTTCTTGAGTCTGTAGAGGAGCTGGAGTTATGCCAATTATCGAAGATTTTCTTGTCTTGGTGGACGATGTTCCATTGAAATGGAAAGGGCAACGCCCTTTCCATTTCTTCATGCACTTACTGCCAAGTAAGGCGGTGTGTGACTCCTCTTCAGATGTAAACAACAATAATTGAATATTCACATCGGTCAAAAAGTTTGCTCCTTCCATTAAAGCAGTGCCCATGGATAGTTGGTTTGATATACACTGCTGTACAGAACTTTACTTGCTGTTGTTTCACGAGTACGTCGAGGAAAGGCATGGTACCGTTTACACTGTGTTCTATGGTGAAATTAAGACCAGAAATTTCCTCAAGGCAATGCCTAAACTGGTTAACATTGACGTTGTTTGTATTATTGATGAATATGTCGTCAATATAGCGGAAAAATATATCAGGCTTCTCAGACTTTTTGAATATTTTTTCCTTCATTCAGCCCGTATAGAAGTTGACCCAGTGACGAAGAAAGAGTGCCACATGAAGAAAAGAATCACTGAACTTAAGGGCAAAATGAAAGAGCTCCAGTCTACTAATTTTTAAGCAGATGAGAAATGGAATATAGCCGACATTAATGCCGATATTAGAAAGGAATATTGATAAATTGTTATATACTCGTATATATATATATATATATATATATATATATATATATATATATATATATATATATATATATATATATATATATATATATATATATATATATATATATATATATATATATATATATATATATATATTAAAAACATTCATTACTATAAATGGAAGAGAAATCAAATACCCACAACCAATCAAACTACCTCGAGTTTAACAAGCTCGTGGGTGAGTACAGCACGGGTTACTGTTACGGTAACGTTTAAACACAAGCCAGGAAATAGGCTGTGCCCAATAACTTTTCAAATACCTACACCGATGTACCACATCGCTAAAAAGATGTGTAACTCATATTTCTACCACCTGCAGCCTGCAATTTGCATCTGATTTTCTCCACATCATCGCCTCACTTGGTGATATCACTTTTTACCAATATTCCAGTCAAACACTCCATCGATAATATCACTGAAAGTGTACCATAACACCACTTGACATTCCTGAAATTGCACTACGCGGACTCCTCAAATGCTAGACAATGGAAGTCCCTTTTACCTGCCTTCTTGGAAACAAGTATTGTCAAATTGATCGTGTAGCCACGGGTTCTCCCTTAGTTGTGCCCATGGCAAACTTCTTTATGGGAAGAAGTGTTCAAAAAAGAGCTTGTGATCAAAGTTATGAAATCCTCTGGCTTCAGAACTCCATTACCCACGTACACTACATCCGAGAGGCCTAATTTAATAAGCACACTGGTGCTTATCCTACCAATAAAACTAGGGGTGCATTGCTGCTAACATTCAGACAATAATTACTAATAATGGCCCTCTTACATATCCCCACGACCCACGTGCCAGTGCTCCGTCAGTCACGAACGCCCTTCCCTCACTATAACAACTGGTCGACTGACACCCGGGAACAATGCGACGAATCTCCCAGCTTGCGCGCTACTCAAGGGGGTCGGTTAGTCGCATGACAAAGGAAAAGGGGGAGTATGAGGACAGAATGGTGGGGTGGAAGCCAGACAGATACGCTCGTACCCCACGCATATGCTCACTCTTTAAAAGCAGGGGTTCTTAACCGGGGGTATCCATACCCCTTGGGGGTATGGGAACCAAAGGCCGGGGGTCTGGGACTCGATTTCTGGTAGTTTCCTTCTCTGTTCTGTTCTTTTATACAAATAAAATGGAACTATAACTTTATCAATTTTGCTTTCAGTAAAAAAAAATAATAAAATTATCAATGGTTATGTTTTTATGTAGTCGAGGGACTAAAAACTTGCACATTTATGTTCTGTTTTTTTTTTTTTTTTATAATAAAACGGAACTATAACTTTATTAATTTTGCTTTCAGTAAAAAAATAATAAAATTATCAATGGTTATGTTTTTTTCCTAGTAAACCGTATCTAAAGTACAGTAAATTCAAGTACTCGTATCTGGAAGACATACTGGCAAATAATAGGATTGGTGATAATTATTTGAACAGTCAAATGAAGGGGGCATGGGACCATATTCGACAATCCATTGGGGGTATAGAACCATCAAAAGGTTAAGAACCCCTGCTTTAAAGACTGTATTCTTATAAAAAAATATTGTGAGCTAACTACAGGGCTGGATGGAATTTGATATCTTTTTGAGGCAGGGTAACTTCTATTATAACATGTCAAGCTCGAAATGATGGGGAAAAGGAAAGTTGTCAAAATTAATATGGGAAGAAGACTTGGTAGGTGAATGACATTTTAAAGTAATTTCAGGAGGATGGGCAGGCACTTACTGTACCTCAGGCATCTGATTTCACTCGCACTTTTTCACTCGCACTCTCTCTCTCTCTCTCTCTCTCTCTCTCTCTCTCTCTCTCTCTCTCTCTCTCTGCTGTGCCACTCGACACGTCCCCTATCAAAAATAAATAAATAAATAAATAAATAAATAAATAAAACTCTTATAATAGGTAAATTTTGGTACAAAGGTGATAATTAAGTTCCTACCCGTGACAAAACAATCGTTAATGACATTGTCGCTCCTTTTATGTGGCTAACATCGAGATTGTACTCCTGCAGCAGCAGACTCCACCGAGTGAGCCTCATATTCTTAAATATGAAACGCTTAACAACTTTGTAAGGGGTTGTGGCAAAAAAATAACTAAATAAAATAAATAAATAAATTAAAAAAAGTCACCTTGGGACCATAAGGAGAAACATATACTTCAAAATGCTACAGGGCTAGGATTATGGCGCGGAGCTCCTGTTCAGCGAATTATTATTATTATTATTATTTTGTGTGTGTGTGTGTGTGTGTGTGTGTGTGTGTGTGTGTGTGTGTGTGTGTGTGGGGCGGTGAACTTGGAAAAATAAGAAACTGGTTGGTTGATTTTTTTCATTTTCCGTCTGCATATATATATATATATATATATATATATATATATATATATATATATATATATATATATATATATATATATATATATATATATACTCGTATATATATATATATATATATATATATATATATATATATATATATATATATATATATATATATATATATATATATATATATATATATATATATATATATATATATATATATATATATGTATATATATATATATATATATATATATATATATATATATATATATATATATATATATATATATATATATATATATATATATATATATATATATAGAGAGAGAGAGAGAGAGAGAGAGAGAGAGAGAGAGAGAGAGAGAGAGAGAGAGAGAGAGAGAGAGAGAGAGAGAGAGAGAGAGAGAGAGAGAGAGAGAGAGAGAGAGAGAGAGTGTTTTTACCACATTGTGATCGGTCTGTTTGAAACTATTGAAATTGTCAATAACCACAACGAGTGGTGCCTCTTCATCCTCAGCTCGTGGAGTAACCTCAAAACAGTGCTGCTTCATAACAGGAACGTGTATCCATCTCTTCTCCTCGCTCACTCTGTCCATCACAAAGAGGAAAACAATAGTGCCAAGATCTTGCTAGATCCCTTGAAATACGAAAAGTACGGTTGATAAGTTATCGGAGACTTCAGAATTATGACTTTCTTGATGGGTCTCCAAGGTAGCTTGTTATCTTTGCCTTTGGGACAGAAAGGACAATTGGGCACACTACCACAAGAGGGATTGGCCAACAGACCAAGTTTAGTATCGGGAAGAACAAAGTCAAATGGAAACCAGAAAGGTATTGTTTCTTTCACTGCACTGAAAATTGGGCCTTATGAAACAGTTCGTCAAAACCTTATATAAGGAGTCTGCAGCCTTCAAATATCTCCAAGATTTCTTCCCTAACCTGTCTGCGGTAAACGTTGGTCCACAATTAAGGGTCATGGGAATGGAAGGAGTTCCCAAAGACGGAGAAAGCAGCGTGGAAAAGCTTTTTCGCAGTGGTTCTTGACTTCTTGGGGAGTCACAAAGCCAAAACTATGTGTAGCTTGTTGAGACCTTGGTGAGAAACTACGGTAAAACGATTGCATGATGTCCCTCAAAATCCATTACATTGACGCTCATCTTCATAAATTTAAGAACAAAGGGGCGTACTCCAAGCAGTACGGCGAGCGCTTCCACCAGGATATACTGGACTTTGAACGCTGCTACCATGGGTAATTTATAGTATAAGCGAAAATCGAGAAAAGCTAGTCATTTTTTTTTAAATAGTCTCACTTGTCTAAACCTAGAATATATGTCGTTTTGTTTGTTTTGTGCAAATGAGAGTTCAAATTCACCACTTCCTTCCAAAGGGAACAAGTAAGTTTCATAAAATATCACTATCCTGGCCGCAAAATAAATGTTGTTTCTATATGTTTTTTTTTTTTTAAGCATGAGCAAATAAAAAAAAAAAAAAACAGTTGTTACCCAAGGACAAAAATCGTGTTACACAGAATGTAAGTAAAGGATTTAGATTATTATAGTCATCTAAATCTTCTATTGACATTCTCTCATAAACTTCGAGGGCCTTGCCTTTCAACATATTAGCAACAAGTCCATTCCATCTATCATGAAGCCAAATCAAATTTTGCTGCCTTCTTCTCAAATCTCCTGATCCATTCTGTCACTTTATTTTCATCAATCTCAGGTATCAGTTTCAAACTCCGCACTTGATCTTCCCTCACTCCTCCTTCCCTCAAGCCATGAGATGAATTAACCTCTATTCGAATTTTCTCCAATTCAAACATTCTATTCTTCTTTGCCTCCTCCCTTTCATACGTCTTCTCCTTTTTTTTGCTTTAAATAACTTCATCTTCTCCTTCTCGGCCTCAAGTAATCTCAGCTATTTCTCCTTCTCGGCCTAAAACCTCCTGGCTTATCTAGCTTCCTCTACCTCCAATCTCTTTTGCTCAGCCTCAGCTTCCCTATTCATCTTTCTTATCTTCAGCTTAAATCTCAACTCCTCAGACATTCCTTCTGTCTGGGAAAATCCACCGATACTGAGGGATTTATGTGGCTTAACACCTAACTGTGCCAGATCTACACTCCCAATTCCAGCAGAGTCAGGGTACTCAGGTCAATAGCCACTCTTGCTACCAGCCTTAACTTACATAATATAAGCTGCATTTAACCAAACAAACAACAAGCAACTTAATCCCCCCACCCCGTGGTGCTACGAAACTTTCAGCAATCTTGGCAAGGTTACCAATTCTGCTACAAACTAGGTTCAGCCTCTCTCACGGCTGCCACTGACTTGACTAGATTAGATCTATGAGCTCGCCACTCCGTTTACCAGCCCATGAAGAAGGGAATATAACAGACACTAAATCAACTCCTGCTTGCCGAGAAAAAATTGCAAACCAAGCGACAGCTATAACAAAGGATACAAAAGTATGAGTTTTATAATATTCTGTGAGCTACCTCCCACTAGAGACAAAACCACCCACGCTCACTGACCATTATAACTTTCTGCCCGTGAATAGTCTACCTGCAGTCTCCTAGAAACCAACAGGCTGGGTTCAGAGCTCACAGCAGGAAGCTTCGAACGCCAGTCGCATTTAACTTGTATAGTGTTGAGCTTTGTCGGAGATATGGGTCTTGTCAGGCTGCACTTTTTTTATATACCTTGTAAAATGAGGAAAAAAATAACAAATCGTTTGATATATATATATATATATATATATATATATATATATATATATATATATATATATATATATATATATATATATATATATATATATATATATATATATATATAATTCCCATACTATGAATACAAGTATGGCTACCATACAATTTTGATTCTGGGATTTCTTCTCTTCTAAGACCTCATGATATCGGACTAGGGATGCATAATTTTTTTTTTTAAGCTTTCATTCTTACCTTTGCATACATTTTCCGCGACCCCCCCCCAAAAAAAAAAAAATGGGGATTTGCGTCTCGTATCCTATTTCTCATGCCTTACTGATGATAGAATTTAGAAGTGATGTCATGATTTTTAGAAAACAGCAACCCGCCCTGTGTAACCATGTCCGCAACATTTATAACTTTATCCCTCTCCAATACCGTAGCTTTCAATTTCATTTTAATGTCTTGATATTAGATGGATGTTGACATAGGCATAAAAAAAAAAAAAAAACTTAATAAATAAATAGTCCCCAAATGTGTCTCAGTTCCTACAGAAGTATTTATTCTATAATAACTCTGAGCACAAAAGATAGATAGGTATATGAAAACATTTTCTTCAGACTTCAGACTTTCTTCAGACTTGTCAAAGTATTCTATGTTACTGTTAGTGACAAGTCTTATATAGAAACAAAATTGAAGGCCGTAATGCGGCGAACTTTATGCGACACCACTGTGAAACCGTTGCGACAGTGGCGACATTGTTGCGACAGCGCTGCAACAGTGCTCTGAGAAACAAAACTGAAGGCCGTAATGCGGCGAACTTTAATGCGACACCACTGTGAATCCGTTGCGACAGTGGCGATATTGTTGCGACAGCTCTGCAACAGTGATCTGACTCCGCGGCGAATGTGTTGCGATTCCGCGACGAATATGCTGCGACTCCCAGCCATGGCGACTCCATTATGAATGTTTTGAACAGTTCAAAACATTTATCGTCGCATGGCGAACACGCTGCGACTCAACTCCCTCTGTCTACTTTGCTGTGAGTCCGTTGCGAACACGGAGCAACTCTGTTGTGAACGAGTCGCAGCGGAGTCGCGTACTGCGACTCAGCATACAGCGCGACGCTTTCTCCTCTCCTATTTTACCTGCATTTATAGAATAGTGCATACTCTTTGTTACGCCCACAGATTCCGTCGCTCTGACAGCTGCCACTAACTTGGATTAGCTTTCCTAACCTACCTCCTACGTAAGTTAGTGCGAAGCCCACACATATCTTTACAGGATCTTTCTGGTTTTCTAGGACGATTAACAAAAAATGAGGTTGCTACCTTGCTTCACCCACAGAAGTGGGTATTGCAACTCCCAATTATAAATCACATTCCAAGAGATATAGCTATGATATAGGACAATTAACAATGAGGATTATAATATTCTATGAGCTACCGCCCTCTCGAGACAAAAAAAAAAAGAAAAAAAAAAACATGTTCACAGAATATTACCTCCTCCTGCAGAACAGTACCGTTTACAACCTCTAAAAAGACGGGCCAATAACCACCCTGGCGCAATAAGGCCCAGTTGGGATTAAACTTTACTGTATGGCAGAAAATCTCAATATCATCTGGGTTCAAAGCTCTTAACACAGCTGTGAATCCCAGTAGCATTTAACAAAAGAAAATACCACAGATACAAAAACATGGAGAGCCAGTCAACCGCTCTCCGATACGCAAACACCAAGTCAGTTAGCGAGGAGTCAGTCTGAAAAGAAAAGCCCACTAAGCTCTATACGCCCCTTAGTCTTCTTGTCTTGCTTTGCCTCAATGAGCGCGTCTTTCTCCTGGCTTGAACGAACACCGACTGACTAACAAAAGTATGAAGCCACGCTCTCCTGCCCCTCGAACCTTTCACAAGGCGGGAAGTGAGGAGTAGAAGTCATATGACAAAGAAAAGGAGGCGGTGTAAAGGGGAGGGAGGGGGCTGACGCACCACAGTCCGCCTCGCTCTCCACTTTTTTTTTTTTTATGTAGGAGGGACACTGACCAAGGGCAACAAAAATCCGATAAAAAAAAAAAAAAAAGCCCACTGAAATGCCAGTCCCATAAAAAGGGTCCAAAGCGGTAGTCAAAAATTGAAGGATAAGTGTCTTGAAACCTCCCTCTTGAAGGAATTCAAGTCATAGGAAGGTGGAAATACAGAAGCAGACAGGGAGTTCCCGAGTTTACCAGAGAAAGGGATGAATGATTGAGAATACTGGTTAACTCTTGCGTTAGAGAGGTGGACAGATTAGGGGTGAGAGAAAGAAGAAAGTCTAGCGCAGCGAGGCCGCGGGAGGAGGGGAGGCATGCTGTTAGCAAGATCAGAAGAGCAGTTAACATGAAAATAACGTTAGAAGACAGCTAGAGATGCTAGAGAGAGGCTGAAGACAGTCAGTTAGAGGAGAGGAGTTGATGAGACGAAAAGCTTTTGATTCCACCCTGTCTAGAAGAGTAGTATAAGTGGAATCCCCCCCCCACAGATATGTGAAGCATACTCCATATATGGACGGATAAGGCCCTTGTACAGAGTTAGCAGCTGGGAGAATGAGAAAAACTGGCGGAGACGTCTCAGAACGCCTAACTTCATAGAAGCTTTTTTAGCTAGAGATGAGATTATGAAGTTTCCAGTTCAGATTATAAGTAAAGGACAGACCGAGGATGTTCAGTGTAGAAGAGGGGGACAGTTGAGTGTCAATGAAGAAGAGTGGATAGTTGTCTGGAAGGTTGTGTCGAGTTGATAGATAGAATTGAGTTTTTGAGGCAGTGAACAATACCAGGGTTGCTCTGCCCCAATCAGAAATTTTAGAAAGATCAGAAGTCAAGCGTTCTGTGGCTTCTCTGCTTGAAATGTTTACTTTCTGAAGGGTTGGACGTCTATGAAAACACGTGGAAAAGTGCAGGGTGGTATCATCAGCTTAGGAATGGATAGGACAAGAAGTTTTGTTTAGAAGATCATTCATGAATAATAATAAGAAGAGAGTGGGTGACAGGACAGAACCCTGAGGAACACCACTGTTAATAGATTTAGGAGAAGAACAGTGACCGTCTACCACAGCAGCAATAGAACGGTCAGAAAAGAAACTTGAGATGAAGTTACAGAGAGAAGGATAGAAGCTGTAGAAGGTTAGTTTGGAAATCATAGCTTTGTGCCAGACTCTATCAAAAGCTTTTGACATGTCCAAAGCAACAGCAAAAGTTTCACCAAAATCTCTAAAAGACTTACTACGAGCAGTGCTACAGAATTTTATATCTTCTAAAAAAAAAAAAAAAAAAATCAGTCAGCCCACTACAAGTGTTATACGGATTCTGATCATTCTATAGAAAAGATGAACTCTTCAGCTATATAACAGGTGTGACTCAACATGAAGGAACGAAAAGAAGTAAGTAAATTTAATTCAAGAAGGAGAGTAACTATATGCTCGGAGTTCCTAAAGTAAACACGTGGGAGACGGGCAGTTACATATAGCGCTTCAGGCATCTACTGTCTTCGTTTCGCTCCCCCTTCTTTTCTCTCTTCTCATCTTCTTCCTCCCTCCCACTATGGTCTTCTCGATTAATTTGCATTGCTCATAACACCATCTATCATAACCTTTGGATTAAATACTTTTCCTGACATATGTAACGAAGTTTCTCTTAAGGCAGTAATATAATTTTTTTTTCTTTTTTACACACGCCATTCCTCTAATCAAGTCTATTTTATTTAAAGTACCGCTTCATGTAATAAACACTTAAGCTATTCATCACCTTCGCTGAACAAGTTACCTTTCTAGATTTACTTTATTTGTCCTTAATTTTGACCTCACTAGCCCTACCTTCTTTTTGGGTAAAGAAAAAAGCGTTAAAGTACAGCTACTTCCCGTTCAAGTGTTCCAGTTAAAATTTAGACAACCTGGAGTGATAAAGGCGCTCCATCCCTTGCATACAAAGTGTCCTTGCCATAAGTGTTGTCCCAGTTGTCGATGAATGTCCATCTATTACTTAACAATGATTCACAACCCTGCAATTTACCCTAATAGCTCTAGAGAGCCACTCAGCTACAAGTCCCCTTTCCGACAAGACACCATATACAATAGTAATCCCTCCTTTGTTCCTAAACTTATCCAATGCATGTCTATATTTCCTCAACAATTCCTCACTCCTGACTTTACGAAGGTCATTCTCTCCCACACAGAAAAAAAAAATCAATGGGTTTGGTCCTATCATTTTCCAAGCAACTGTCTAACCTATCCCTGACCCTCGTAAACACACTCGTCCTACGCTTCCTACTCGTATCTCTGGCACAAAACGCTCTAAGTGCCTAATCTAGCTATCTCCAAGCACAAACACTTTATCTGAGGGCAGGTTAACTGCGTATGCCCCTTCCTTTCTCTCCATTTCTCCTCCCGCCACGTCCACCTACTCCTTCATCACTTCCTCTAACACAGTGAAAGGATTCTTCGTCTCCGCATGGCGTCTCTCGAGGCAAGGCGCCTCTTCACACAACCGACCACTGTTCCTCCATCGCCTTACTAGATAAGGTGACGGCGGAGCCCGACCCTCCCTCAGGTCCTGTGATCCTCTTATAGAACTCAGTTTGTAGGTTTGAGATCCTCTCACGAAGTTCAGCCTGCACCTCCGAGATCCTTCGACGGAACTCAGCCTCAACATTTGAGACCTTCGCAACGAAGGCCTCGAGAACAGGAGAACTACCACAACCAGACGAATCAACAGATAAAAGGCGCCATGTCTGCACTAGCTAGCTATAGCGTCAGGTCATTGTTCAGTAAATACAGATACGTCCGTTCACCAGGAACTCTGACCTGAGGCTGATGAGAGGATGAGAGATGGAAATAGAGAGGTATGTTTCATACAGGACCTGCCACGCGTAAGCCTCATGACTTCTTGCAGGTTCCTTTATTTTCTTATGTTCTTATGTTCTTATGTATCAGATCCTTATGGTCAGACCATTTTGAAATGAGCGTTTAGGCGTTGTCGTTTCTGGGGATTCCCCGGCCTGCAGGCCTGTTAAACCTTTCATTGCGTCAATTATCAGATTAGAGGCTATGTGTCGCTGATAACCTCGCTTCCCACACACCAAACATCTCTCTCTCTCTCTCTCTCTCTCTCTCTCTCTCTCTCTCTCTCTCTCTCTCTCTCTCTCTCTCTCTCTCTCTGCATATCTCTCTCTGAAATCTATATTTCATGCAAATTTATTTCCATCAGAGATTTATATTCCCTATTTATCATTAGAATTTGAAAACAATCTACCTGTCAGTCAATTAAGCTGCCCCCTTCCCTCTCTTTCTCTCTCTGCATTGAAAATTTCGTTAAAATGTGTTAGGTGTTTCCTTTTAGATATGATGTTTCCCTTAAACTATGATGTTATACTTTTACTCTTTAGTTATAACTTTTTTCCACACCACCATCCAGGCTCGTGTGTGGCTTTCGCTGTTCGGGCAACAGCCATTAGCACAGGTGCGCCTCGTGGTTGTGTGTTGTCCCCATTATTATTCAGCCTGTACACAAATGAATGTAAGAGTGTTTATAACAACTGTACCATAATCAAATATGGCGATGATACAGTGATCACGGGAAAGATACTCAATGATGACTGCAGAAATTACTAACTCAGGTCCAAAAAGTCACTGAATGGTGTAAGAAAATTATTTAGTGTTAAATGTAAGGAAAACCAAAGAAATTAAATGAAAGAAACCAGTATAAATATCTTGGTATTATATTTGATAATGAACTAAAAGGCAATGCAAACACAGATCTAGTCATGAAAAAATGCAATCAAAAGCTTCATATTTTCAGAATTTTAAATAATGTCAATATATATATATATATATATATATATATATATATATATATATATATATATATATATATATATATATATATATATATATATATATATATATATATATATATATATATATATATATATATATATTAGTTTGTTTTATAAATCCACCTTAGAGTCATTTCTAAATTTCTGTATCACTACATGGTATAAAACACTTAGTTCTGCAGATAAAAATAAGCTACATAAAATAGTTAGAAAGGCTAAATGATTAGGTGCAGAAGTGACTACACCAGCTATACTGTATTAAGAGGCTGTACTAAAACAAGTGGATAAAATAATGCAAGACAACACCCACCCTCTAAACTACTGTTTCATATTCTTAAGTTCAAGAAAAAGGTTGACACAACCCATGATAAAAAAACAAATCGGTATAAGAGATATTTTATTCCCAGCAGCATTGTGCTTTTTTAACCACTTTTATTTATGTGTTATATAGATAGGTATGCTTCATGTGATTGATGCTTTTAATTATGTCTATTTTTATAATTATACTATGTCTTTACTTTCTCTGGAGCCTGTAGCCATAAAGAATTTCACTTGTATACGTCAATGTATAACAATGTGACAAATAAATTATCTTATCTTATTTTTATCTTAGCTCGTGGGGTCAAATAATGACCCCCTATTAGTCTTTTCTCCCAAAAAAAGATAATAATTTATTAGGTAAATAAACTCTTTTTCTCGGCTGTGGTGACGAGAGGGAGCAGGAGAGGTAGCTTCCATCCTGGCTGGGGGCGGGAGAGGAAGTGACTATGGAGTGACACGGTCACTCTGAGTGTGTGACCGCACTCGGTCACTCATGGAGAAGTTACAATGCCCGGAGGAACCGTTGCCAAGTATTGTGGTGTTCGTAAAAAAAGCAATGCAAGTATCATTAAAAAAAACATATATTACACTAACCATTTTACAGCATCACGGTGTATATATACTACAACACCATTTAATTTTGAGGTAGGAAGTACCTGACATGAAGTCTGTCTTGGTATAAGTGTTGCAGAGCCGCTGGCCGGGGAATTCCCGGAAAGGACAACCCATAAACTTTCAATTCAAAATGGTCAAAGCATAGATTGATTAAGACGTGGAACATATGTAGTTAAACGAGCAGCCCGGACATACAGTTGAAAGCAAATACTAGGCAAAACTATATTTGCATGTAAAAAAAAAAAATCTAAACGTACAAAAATTTGTAAAATGAAAGTAAAAGGCAATATCAGAAAAAAAAGATAAATAAATAATTTCAGTAATTTCTTCAGAGTATTTTTGATGTGATATCAATTGGCCATAAAAAGGTAACATGACATAAATAAGTTGTTCATCACGTGTTGTTAGAGTGGTACAGTTATCAGAGTGCTTACACCGAAACATTTTCACATTTTTAATTAGCGGAAAATAATGTTTAAGTTCATTAATTTCCTTATCATATGAATCTCTTGGCATATGTGATATGCGCTGTGAATTTATGTGTTGATTTTAAAGAAAGTTCAGAAAAAAAAAAAAAAAAAAAAAAAATATATATATATATATATATATATATATATATATATATATATATATATATATATATATATATATATATATATATATATATATATATATATATATATATATAAATAGTTAAGTACAAAGCCATTTAAGGTATTTATTTCGGTAAACATTAGTGCTGAAATTATCACTGTTCTTTTTTATTGTTATATTTGAAAGAAAGTCAAAGAATTATTCTCTTAATTCTTTACGCCAAAGAAAATATTATTATATTTAATACTCAATTATTAAAAAATATATATATATATATATATATATATATATATATATATATATATATATATATATATATATATATATATATATATATATATATATATATATATATATATATATATATATATATATATATATATATATATATATATATATATATATATATATATATATATATATAAACAAAAAATGTTTAAATTCTACTAGGAATTCATATATTCACTTTTGTTCACGGCATAACAAGGCGTTTACTAGTGTAGTATCTAAAGGTATACACATTGCCCCCCTTTCAGTTGTTTATAGAAAAATTTAAAACAAAGCAAAAGGTGTTCTTTAATGAGTAGTTTTAGTGATGACTCGAACTGAATGATTGTAAAGCTAATGTTTAAAAACATTAATGTACTGAAAAAAAAAAAAATTCTCTAGAAGAATGAAGCAACTGTCCTGCTGGCTTCTTAAATGCAAGATTTGCCTAACTAAACATAAAATCTAGTTTTAGTGATGACTCGAACTGAATGATTGTAAAGCTAATGTTTAAAAACATTAATGTACTGAAAAAACAAAAAAAAATCTCTCTAGAAGAATGAAGCGACTGTCCTGCTGGCTTCTTAAATGCAAGATTTGCCTAACTAAACATAACTTCGCTTCGTGTATTCCTATGTTATTAAAAATTTTATTTTCTTCCTCCTACTATTGGCGAGCTATATGAATATTAATATTTTCATCGGCTCCGGCTCACCAGCAGTGTGGGCACGATAGCAAGTTAAGTCTTTGCGCTCATAGACGCAACATCCAACTTTGGATTGAAAATGAGGATAGAGAAAGTAGTAGGGGACAGAAAACGAGTTTCTGTCAGTCCGATCTGGAAACGTTTGTGGTCAACTCCCGAGATGTGGTCAGGACCACAAAATTATGTCCTCACGTCGGACTGCTCTTCTGTTATCAACCATGAGTCTTCACACCCCCCGGAACTTTTTCTTCATTAACTTCTGCAACATTCGCGATCTTAGATCTAATTTTCAATGTGTATAACACCACTTCTCTACTAATCCTCTTCTTCTTTTCAATACTGAAACACAGGTGTCTGAGGCAACTGAAAGTAGCCCCTTTTCTGTTCCCTCCTACTTTCTCTATTCTTATCTTCAGTCCAAAACTGGATGTTGCGTCTGTGTGTGGAACGGCCTAACCTGCTCCTTCGTTTACGCTTTTGAAACTTCTGAGTTTTTCACCATGACCAGAATCACTCACAAACTTAATGTATATGTGTTGTATACCTCTCACCTAACTCCACTGACTATTAGAAATTTTTTGACTACCTTAAATTGAAAGCAGAGCATATGCTCTCTTCCTTTTTGTGGAGATCCCCACTCTTGGAGACTTCAATGTTCCTCTCCATTCACTGACCATGCTGGTGAACTAGCCTTTAATTTTGCAATTCTCCACGGCTTAAAGCAACTGGTGTAAGACCATACTCGTATTCCTGATCATCTTGGAGATACGCCCAACATTCTTGACTTTTCTCTAACCTTTAATCCTTCTGCTTAAGCTGTTACACTATTTTCTCTGTTCGGTTCCTCCGATCACAGTCTCATATATTTATCTTGTCCTATCGCTCCAGTTATCCCTGTGTTAGCTTTTCTGACACCTCTTGATTAAAACTCATAAAGTCAAAAGGATCGATAGGCCCTGCTTTCGCAGTCCGTATTCGTACTGAAAATCAGGATCAAGCCAGCATTTGCCCTTTTGCTCTACACGAGGTTTCTGTCCACGCTGAGCTAGCCTTAGGACACCTGCGTTATCATTTGACAGATGTACCGCCCCAGTCAAACTCCCCACCTGATAATGTCCTCAGAGCGGATCGCGGCGGGCGCGAAAGCCCGGTCGAACCGACGGCCGTGAGGCCGCCGACCCTCCCTTCCGCCGCTTTAGGCTAGAAACAGGAGGCAATCCCGCGTGGAGAAGCTCCGATTCCGTCTCACCGAGTAAATAAAGAAACGATCAGAGTAGTGGTATTTCATTGTCGGCCGCACGGGCCACAAGTGACCCTGACGTGACGACCTCCACTTATGCTACACCTCTGATGTCTCTCTACAAAATCACACTAGAGTTAAGCTCAACAGGTCTTCTTTCCCTGCTGTTAAACGCAGGCCCGTTCCCCTGCCTGTGGGTTCGCTAGATAGTTGATAGTGGGAATCTCGTTAATTAGAATCTCGTCACTAATTAGATGACGAGGCATTTGGCAAATTTTATTTTATTTATTATCTTTTTTTATTTATTTATTTATTTATTTATTTTTTTTTTTTTGCGCTTCCATTCAATGACTCTTACTTTACTTTCTCTTCTCAATACATTTTACTTTCGTCTTTTGATTTTGTTATTTCATTAATTTCTATTCCTTTTCAGGTAGGCTACTTCATCAGCCAGATGTCCTCGACACATACAATTTAAGTAAGTATTTACAGGTACCAGTGAAGCTGGATAAAAGAAAATTTGGGACGTATGTATGGCAGAACATACATACAAACAAAAGAAATCAAACCTGAGACCTTGAAACCGCCACTGCGAGAGGAGGAAAGGGCAAGTTGCCATTTACTAGTCACAGTTCGCCCTGATACACCTGGCGGGTTTGACCAGTTATCGCGGAATGTCATGTCAGCCCCACCCTCCAATATCCCTGTGGGATCTGAGTGTCACAACCGATTCCTCAAGCGACCGAACGGTGAGTAGACGGAGCTTCCCTTTATTTAGGCCCAAGCTCTTCAAGGCCATATTGGATGGAGTGGCCAAGGCACCTCGCCAATTGATCGTAAGAGTGGCAAACACGGAGGTGCGCCCTGTCTTGGCGCGGACCTAGGCGCGGATGTCCTCGGTGTCGTAGTAAGAGGTTTTCAATCCGTGGGCATGCTCCAGAACGTCCTCAGCCGAGTTGTCGGCGACAATTTTGACGTCCAGCACCACGGATTGGTGCTGATCCCACGCTACGACATGAGGACACCGCGCCACTGCCGATGTCCGCATGGTTGGCTACCGCAGAACCTTAAGGTTCTTTTTACTGGTCAGCTGTTTTACCAAGAGCGATAAGACTTTGTCATGACGGGCAGTTCTTTTGGGAGCCAACTTTGGGCAAACCTGGAGGATGTGGCCCAACGACTCCAACCTTCCATATCCCAGGTCGCAAAGGACAGGGGCGTTAGGTCTTCCCCTAGAGACCCAAATCCTAGTGCTTGCCACGCCTAAGCGGGTTTTTAATGCACTTACGTAGGAGGAGGAGCCCTTCATGAATAGGGTTCTGTCATACACCAACTAATGAGTAGGTGGAGAGTTATCCATCCCCAGAAGGCCACTGCCTTCAGCGGAGGCATATAAATTTTTCCTTATGGCGTTTGGCCGCAGCCTCACGCAGCTCCTTTGATGTAGGTTCAGGGGTAAAGAGCGCCTTCGTTATTCTCGCAACTCTCCAATCATTGCTGGTAGAAAGCCTCTCAAAGGCCCCCTTGCGTAGTGATGGTACTAGGGTGGTGAATCGAGGGACCCCCAATCCCCGGTCGCGGACACTAGCATAGAATGCCGCATTGAGGGTGTCCTTAGGCAGATGTAACGCCTTCAAGAAAGTTCTTATTCCTCTATCGAACCGTTCCTGAGTACCTTTATTGGTCTTGCCAAGCACTCGAGGATATTGGTGCTTGGGGATCACTACGTTTTTAACAGCCCAGAGCTTTTGCTGGGGCTTAAGGGGACACTTCTGTAAGGAAACAAGTTCCCTAATGAGGGCTGCGATGGCCTGCTTAAGCTCAGCGTTGCCCATGGCCACACCCACCTCTAAGCCGAGGTACTTATATACCTCCCCCAGCTTTAGTGCTCTTATATTAGTGCCACCGGCGGAAAATATGGTCTGAGCGTCCACCAGCCATCTTTTTCTCTTTCCGTCCCCACGGATGTTAAGTGTGGCACACTTGGAAAAAACAATTTCTAACCCTAACTTTGCAGCCTCCCTGGCAAAACACATCAAGCGAAGCCTGGAGGCCACAAGCGGTAGAGGCTGTCAGTGCCACATCATCAGGCAATAAAATTTATAGGGTCTGCTGCCACTTGGGAGAGTGCCCAATCCAACGTGATGTTGAATAGCTAGAGGCAGTGGGGTTGCGGCCATGAGCCTCGCCGCTATAACTTTATGGAATAGCCTGAGTAGGATAGATGTTATCGTGATTGGACGAAAATCTATCATTTCACAAACTTCTATCTGATCGTCAGTATGAGTGCAATCAAGGCACTGATGATCTTCTGGCTTTCCTTTCTGTGTCTTGGTTATCCTCTTTTAAAGGTTTTGATGAAACTTTTGCTGTTGCCTTAGACATATCAAAAGCTTTTGATAGAGTCTGGCAAAAAGCTTATATCCTTCTCTCTGCAACTTCATCTCAAGTTTCGTTTCTGACCGTTCTATTGGTGTTGTGGTAGACGGTCACTGTTTTTCTCGTAAATCTATTAACGATCGTGTTCCTCAGGGTTCTTTCCTTTCACCTACTCTCTTCCTATTATTCATCAATGATCGTCTAAAGCAAACTTCTTGTCCTATCCACTCCTATACTAATGATACTACCCTTCACTTTTCCACATCTTTTCCTAGACACCCAATCCTTCAGGAAGTAAACAGTTGACATAGGGAAGCCACAGAACGTCTGACTTTTGATATCTCTAAAATTTCTAATTGGGGCAGAGCAAACTTAGTGTTGTTCAATGCTTCAAAAACTCAATTCCTCCATCTATCAACATGAAGCAACCTTCCAGACAACTATCCCCGCTTCCTCAACGACACTCAACTGTCCCTTTTTCTACACTGAACATCCTCCATCTGTCCTTTATTTATATCCTAAACTGGAAACTCTACATATTATCTCTAGTTAAAACAGCTTCCATGAAGTGAGGCGTTCCGAGACGTTTCCGCCAGTTTTTTCTCACCCTTTCAGCTGCTATCTCTGTACTGGTGCCTTATCCGTCTGTGTACAGAGTATGTTGCGTACGTCCAGGGAGGCTCCATTCACACATCTCTTTTTTTTTTCTTTGCTTATTTATTATTATTATTATTATTATTATTATTTTTATGTAGGAGGGATATTAGCCAACAAAAATCTAATAAAAAAAAAAAAAAGCCCCCTGAGATGCCGCTTCCAGAATAGGGTTCGAAGCGTTAGCCAAAAATTGGTGAATAAGTGACTTGAAACCCCCCTCTTGAAGGAGTTCAAGCCATACGAAGGTGGAAATATAGAAGCAGGGAAGGAGTTCCAGACTTTACCAGAGAAAGGGATGAATGATTGAGAATACTGGTTAACTCTTGCAATAGAGAGGTGGACAGAATAGGGGTGAGAGAAAGAAGAAAGCCTTGTGCAGCAAGGCTGCAGGAGGAGGGGAAGCATGCAGTTAGCAAGATCAGAAGAGCAGTTAGCATGAAAATAGCGGTAGAAGATAGCAATAGATGCAACATTACGGTGATGAGAAGGAGGATCAAGACATCCAGTTAAAGGAGAGGAGTTGATGAGATGAAAAGCTTTTGATTCCACCCTGTCTAAAAGAGCGGTATTAGTGGAAACGTCCAAAGACATGTAAAGAATACTCCGTATATGAACGGATAAGGTCCTTGTACAGAGGTAGCAACTTTTGTGGGGGAGGGTGTTGAGGAAAAAAAGGATGGAATCAAAAGCTTTTCTTCTCAATGAACTTTCTCATCGACGCAATCCTCCATCTTTGCTATGTTCTACAGCTATTTTCAAGCCAACTGCTCTTAGGATCTAGATAACTGCATGGCTCCCGTCCTCCCGCGGTCTCGCTGTACAAGACTTTCTTCTTCTTTATATATATATATATATATATATATATATATATATATATATATATATATATATATATATATATATATATATATATATATATATATATATATATATATATATATATATATATATATATATATATATATATATATATATATATATATATACATATATATATATATATAGGAGGGACACTGGCCAAGGGCAACAAAAATCCAATAAAAAAAATGCCCACTGAAATACCAGTCCCATAAAAGGGTGAAAGCAGTAGTCAAAAATTGATGAATAATTGTCTTGAAACCTCCCTCTTGAAGAAATTCAAGTCATAGGAAGATGAAAATACAGAAGCAGGCAGGGAGTTCCAGAGTTTACCAGAGAAAGGCATGAATGATTGAGAATACTGGTTAACTCTTGCGTTAGAGAGGTGGACAGAATAGGGGTGAGAGAAAGAAGAAAGTCTTGTGCAGCGAGGCCGGGGGAAGAGGGGAGGCATGCAGTTAGCGAGATCAGATGAACAGTTAGCACGAAAATAGTGGTAGAAGACAGCTAGAGATGCAACATTGCGGCGGTGAGAGAAACGCTGAAGACAGTCAGTTAGAGGAGAGGAGTTGATGAGACAAAAAGCTTTGGATTCCACCCTGTCTAGAAGAGCAGTATGAGTGGAACACCCCCAGACATTTGAAGCATACTCCATACATGGACGGATAAGGCCCTTGAACAGAGTTAGCACCTGGGGGGTGAAAAAAAAAAAAAAAAACTAGCGGAGACGTCTCAGAACACCTAACGTCATAGAAGCTGTTTTAGCTAGAGATGAGATGTGAAGTTTCCAGTTCAGATTATAAGTAAAGGGGGGGATAGTTGTCTGGAAGGTTGTGTCGAGTTGATAGATGGAGGAATAGAGTTTTTGAGGCATTGAACAATACCAAGTTTGCTCTGCCCCAATCAGAAATTTTAGAAAGATCAGAAGTCAAGCGTTCTTTGGCTTCCCTGCGTAAAATGTTTACCTCCTGAAGGGTTGGACGTCTATGAAAAGACGTGGAAAAGTGCAGGGTGGTATCATCAGCTTTGTTTGTTTAGTTTGGTTTGCCTTGCAGACAGACTTAGATAGAATGAATGAATGGACGGATAGATGGCAAATGCAATTTAATATCAATAAATGCAAAGTGCTTAGCGTAGGTAGAGGAAACCCACACAATAGGTACACATTAAACACCCAAACTCTGGTAGGTACAGGGTACGAGAAAGATTTAGGAGTTATAGTTAGCTCTGAACTCCGTCTAGGGAAACAATGCATAGAAGCCAGAAACAAGGCAAATAGGGTACTAGGATTAATTTTTAGGAGTGTTAAAAGTAGAAGGCCGGAAGTAATATTAAAGTTATACTTGGCGCTGGTCAGACCTCATCTAGACTACGCTGTGCAGTTCTGGTCCCCACATTACAGGAAAGATATAGGTCTTTTAGAATCAGTACAGAGGAGAATGACTAAAAGGATACAGGGGATGAGGAGTATTCCTTACGAAGCGAGGTTGAAGCGGTTAAATTTACATTCTCTAGAGAGACGTAGGTTAAGAGGGGATAGAAGTCTTTAAGTGGTATAAGGGTTATAACAAGGGAGATGTAAGCAAAATTCTTAGGATCAGCAACCAGGGTAGAACAAGAAATAACGGGTTCAAGCTTGAAAAATTTAGGTTTAGGAAGGAGATAGGAAAAAATTGGTTCTCGAATAGAGTGGTAGATGAGTGGAACGGACTCAGTAATCATGTAGTTAGTGCTAGGACACTAGAGAGCTTTAAGAGAAGATTAGACAAGTTTATGGATGGGGATAACAGATGGAAATAGGTAGGAGTGTTTCATACAGGGACTGCCACGTGTAAGCCTGGTCGCTTCTTGCAGCTTCCCTTATTTCTTATGTTCTTATGTTCTTATAAGAGAGTGGGTGACAGGACAGAACCGTGAGGAACTCCACTGTTAATAGATTTAGGAGAAGAACAGTGACCATCTACCAGAGCAGCAATAGAACGGTTAGAAAGAAAACTTGAAATGAAGTTACAGAGAGAAGGACAGAAGCCGTAGGAGGGTAGTTTGGAAATCAAAGCTTTGTGCCAGACTCTATCAAAAGCTTTTGATATGTCTAAATCAACAGCAAAAGTTTCAGCAAAATCTCTAAAAGAGGATGACCAAGATTCAGTAAGGAAAGCCAGAAGATCACCTGTAGAGCGGCCTTCACGGAAACCGTACTGGCGATCGGATAGAAGCTTGTGAAGTGATAGATGTTTAAGGATCTTCCTGTTGAGGATAGATTTAAAAACTTTAGATAGGCAGGAAATTAAAGCAATGAGACGGTAGTTTTAGGGATTAAAACAGTCACCCTATTTTGAAACAGGATGAATGTAGGCGATCTTTCAGAAAGAAGGAAAGGTAGATGTTGACAGACAGAGCTGAAAGAGTTTGACTAGGCAAGGTGCAAGTACGGAGGCACAGTTTCGGAGAAGAATAGGAGGGACCCCATCAGGTCCATAAGCCTTCCGAGGGTTTAGGCCAGCGAGGGCATTGAAGACATCATTGCAAAGAATTTTGATAGGTGGCATGAAATAGTCAGGGGGTGGAGGAGAAGGAGGAACAAGCCCAGAATCGTCCAAGGTAGAGTTTTTTGCAAAGGTTTGAGCGAAGAGTTCAGCTTTAGAAATAGATGTGATAGCAGTGGTGCCATCTGGTTGAACTAGAGGAGGAAAAGAAGAAGCAAAGTTATTGGAGATATTTTTGGCTAGATGCCAGAAATCACGAGTGGAGTTAGATCTTGAAAAGTTTTGACACTTTCTGTTAATGAAGGAGTTTTTGGCTAGTTGGAGAACAGACTCGGCATGGTTCCGGGCAGAAATATAAATTGCATTGAGATTCTGGTGATGGAAAGCTTAAGTACCTTTTGTGGGCCACCTCTATCATGTATAGCACGAGAGCAGGCTGTTTTAAACCAAGGTTTAGAAAGTTTAGGACGAGAAAAAAGAGTGAGGAATGTACGCCTCCATGCCAGACAGTATCACCTCTGTTATGCGCTCAGCACACAAAGACGGGTCTCTGACACGGAAGCAGTAGTCATTTCAAGGAAAATCAGCAACATACCTCCTCATGTCCCCCAAAGTAGCAGAGGCAAAACGCCACAGGCATTTTCGCTTAGGGGATCCTGAGGAGGGATTGGAGCGATAGGACAAGATACAGATATGAGATTGTGATCGGAAGAACCCAACGGAGAAGAAAGGGTGACAGCATAAGCAGGATTAGAGGTCAGGAAAAGGTCAAGAATGTTGGGCGTATCTCCAAGATGGTCAGGAATACGAGTAGGGTGTTGCACCAATTGCTCTAGGTCATGGAGGATAGCAAAGTTGTAGGCTAGTTCACCAGGATGGTCAGTGAAGGGAGAAGAAATCCAAGGCTGGTGGTGAACATTGAAGTCTTCAAGAATGGAGATCTCTGTAAAAGGGAAGAGGGTCAGAATGTGCTCCACTTTGGAAGTTAAGTAGTCAAAGAATTTCTTTTAGTCAGAGGCGTATACAGCACAGAGGTATACAGCACAGATAAATTTAATTTGAGAGTGACTCTGTAGTCGTAGCCAGATGGTGGAAAACTCGGAAGATTCAAGAGCGTGGGCACGAGAGCAGGTTAAGTCATTGCGCACATAAACGCAGCATCCAGCTTTGGATCGAAAATGAGGATATAGAAAGTAGGAGGGAACAAAAAAGGGCCTACTGTCAGTTGCCTCAGACACCTGAGTTTCAGTGAGGAAAAGAAGATGAGGTTTAGAAGAGGAGAGGTGGTGTTGTACAGATTGAAAATTAGATCTTAGACCGCGAATGTTGCAGAAGTTAATGAAGAAAAAGTTGAGGGGGGTGTCAAGACACTTAGGGTCGTCGACAAAAAAGGCAGTCCGACTTGGGGACATTTATGGTCACCTCCCCAGATGGGGACTCTGAGGCTGGTGTAGGAGTCGCCATGATGATTTTAAAATTTTTTGAGTGAAGGGTGTGTGTGTTATTAGGTGCTTGTTGTTTTGTGTGGAGGAAGAGAGTTGGCTTTAGAGGGCAGGCTGTGACTACCCCCTAGTGTTGTGAGACACAAATGGAAACGTTCAGTGACGTCACAACTGGGTTTAATGATAAGTTCACAGCACCCCCTGAACAGTGCATTAGACCTCACTGGGAATAATTATCGTTTCGGCAGGTGTCTACTGCCTCCTTCTGCCATTCCTATTCTGTCCACTTCTCTAATGCCAGAGTTAACCAGTATTCTGAATCATTCATTCTTTTCTCTGTTAAACTCTGGAACTCGCTGCTTCTGTATTTCCGTCTTCCTATAACGCCAAGACACTTATCCTTCAGTTTTTGATTGCTGCTTTGGATCCTCTTCGAGGAGCGGCATCTCAGTGGGCCTTCTTCTTCTTCTTCTTCTTCTTCTTCTTCTTCTTCTTCTTCTTCTTCTTCTTCTTCTTCTATTTTTCAATTTTACTTTTTTTTGTTTTTTCGTTGGCCTTGGCCGGTGTCTCTCCTACATAAAAAAAAATATAAAAAAAACTCACCTTTCTATGGGCCTGCAAGGTCGGCGGTTGATACCAGCAGAGGTTCGTGTTCACACAACAGCCAACACTCGACAAGTGAATAAAGAGTCATTAGGTTATTGTTACAACACTAGTTGCGGGGAGTTGGGGCAGAGGAGTACCGTAAACCTCTGTATCTGATAACTCTTATCGCCTCCGCATACCGACGAAAAGTTGCCTGTCTGATAGATGAAACAACATTGGTGTTATCTCACAGCTACCTCTCATTCTACTGCTGATTTGAATGAATTTAAGTGTGAATAAAATATACATTATTTTATAATAGTGAATATATATCTTTCTGGAACAGTTGAATTCTAATTACTTGTCTGATCGATATCCAATTACCCCTCAGAATTAGCAGATACGTAATGGAAAAAATATTCTTCAAAAAATTCTCGGTTCTCTAGTTGATAAGATAAAGCCTTATCTCCTGTCTGATTTACTTCATAGATATTATTGGCACCGCCAAGTTCTTACCATGTAAATATGAGTAGTATGTCCAATATAAATATTTTTTAACTCACACAATGAACTCCTCCTTTTAACACTGAATGATTTTGTAATATGTTGCATCTCTCGTTTCAGTAATGACTCTTGGTTCGTCTGTAAATGTCTACTTCTGAGAGAGAGAGAGAGAGAGAGAGAGAGAGAGAGAGAGAGAGAGAGAGAGAGAGAGAGAGAGAGAGAGAGAGAGAGAGAGAGAGAGAGAGAGAGAGAGAGAGAGAGAGAGAGAGAGAGAGATCTGGTGAATCTAATTTGCATAAAAAAATTCAGTTGTATATATAGATGTTGTAGTACACTGATTATATGATTATATGATTCACCTTTTTTAAAGTTTTGTGGCAACTTGGAGAGTTGTCTAAAGACAATAATCTTCCTTCACATAACTCTACATACTCCCAATACACGCTTACGCTTCACTCAAAATTTAAAACTACACCGACTCCATCACCTGCATCGGCGTTCCCGTCTAGGAAGGGAACAACATGCATAGCCTTGGTTGCTTGTTCCTTAAGTGCTAGCTGGTCTTTCCTAAACCTCCCATTATAATAACAAAAAAAAAAAAAAAAAAAAGAAACTGATACCTATTAGTTCGAACATTCCCTTTACTGAATATTACTATCTTAGTTTTTCTATATTATACCTTCAGTTTCCAGTTAAAACAGTAACTATTGAGTGTAATTAAGGCTTGATTCATGCTTTGTTCACTATCACACAAAATAACCGTGCCATCTGCGTATAATGAAAAGCAATACGTACAATAAAAAGTAATCAATAATGGTGACACGTTCTCTCCTTGCCTCACATCCATTTTATATGAGAAAGTAATAGACATATATTACATTACACACGACTTTTTTTTATTATAAAACATACTACGAATGATATTTAGTATTTTACCATTGACAGCCTTTAGTAGTTTATGACACAAATCTATACAATATGGAAAACTTTTTGATAATCGACAAACAAACAAAACAATTTTCTCTCTTTCCGTTTGAAGAAGTCAACTACCCATTTAAGTTATAATATATGGTCCAATGTGTAATATTCTTCTCTAAAACCTACGTGTGTCATTGATTATAAAATTCTTGACGGAGAACAGTTTCAGTTAATCGTTTAAGACAGATGTAAATAATTTGCTCATACAGCTTAGCAGGGCAATTCCTTTATAATCATTAGTGTCGTTAACATCTTCCTTATTTATGTACAGAGGCACAATAATATCGGTAGCAAGAATTTTGTTAGTTAGATAATTTCACGTAGGTACAAGAGACAAAGTTGATCTTGTGAACACTTGACACATTAATTAACAATGGAGTGATGGGATTGTTAAGTATTGTCAAGTCAGCACCATTGTTTAGTTCGTAATGTATGTTCACATATAGGTTGTGGTTTTCTATGTAAAGTAATTTCACGTGATCATAAAATTTTTCAAATGGTATGTGACTTTGGTTAGTAAATTGTTTGCGTTTTAAGATCTTCCAATACATTTTTGGATATTTATTTTACTTTTTTCTTAACTGTTCATGTATATTAACAGTTTCCTTGTCCTTAATTCTTTCTATCACTTTTTGTTTTATACTTCCTAGTATTTTTTTTTCTGTCATAGCCATGTAAATTATTGTGGTCTCATATTTCTTATATTTGTTCTTAGCCTTATGATATTCTCTCCTGCTGTTATAAAATTACTTGTCGTAACCTCTCATAGTAGCACCATTACTGTGTGTGTGTGTGTGTGTGTGTGTGTGTGTGTGTGTGTGTGTAAGTAGGAATAAGTAAGTAACATTTATTGCCATAGAACTTTCGTCCAAGTTCTTATATACATTTCTAAGTGTAACTGTGGCACGGTCTACGGTCTGTCGATCCGGAGCTGATTGACAGACTGCATAAGTCAACTAAATGTGGTGAGAGCAACTACCCACAGGAAGATTACATAAAGGGTTGAAAATATGCCTTTCTAAATTGACCTTTCACAGGAACATACATTTCTATATAAGAAATTCAGACATACAGGAAATATTTATATAAACTCATAAACATGCTATAAGTACATATATGCAATTTCATATATCAAGCATAAGACATACGGATAGCAAACCCATTCTAAATACAAATCCGTATTAAAACATGCACTTACACGTTTCTGTATGTACATATATTTTACATATACAGATACATAACAATAGTAACATCATTTTCATGACAAAATTTGAAATAATGAAAATGATATTAGAAATCGGGACACTAAAGAAAGACTAAATATGAACAAGTTGCCTACAAAGTAAGTAAACAGTCAAACATTTCATGAAATATGTTCCTGTTTTTAAGAAGAATTTTCTATAAAGAGGCAGACTGTTTAATGACTGGGGAACAAAAATTATTACACTATTTTTTTTTTTAAATAGTTCAACTTGAAAGAATGAACATATTAAATTCATATTAATGTTCTTTGTGTGAGAAATATTTTCTGATAATTAAAATATATCACTTTGTCCAAGTTTTTTTTTATTAATGATAATGTAATATATTTGTGTAATGAAAAAAAAGTTTAGAAATTTTGTGTCAGAGAACACTTGAGCAGTTGAATCAGATTGCTTAAGAGAAAAATATACAGATTAAATTATATTTTGGGCTACTAACACTTTACTTAAAAATCAAGGCCATTTTTATCTAATAGAAATACATAAAGTAATGTGTGGATAATAGAGTGTATAATTGATACCGAGCATTGCCTCCGTGGTCAGGTTATGACTGACTATATAAAATGACATTTTTTTTTTTCTAAAACAGGAGGCAATAGGCACCTGCCGAAACGCTAATTACTCCCAATGAGGTCTAAAACACTGGATCAGGGAGTGCTATGAACTTATCATTAAGCCTAGCTGTGACCTCATTGAACGTTTCCCTTTGTGTCTCACAGCACAAGAGGGCAGTCACAGCCTACCCTCTAAAAACAAATATCTTCCTTCACATAAAACTATAAGTACCTAATTACACACACATCCTTCACTCAGAATTCAAAATTATCATGGCGACTCTTACATCATCCTTTAAGTCCACATCTGGGGAGAGGACCATAAATCTCTCCAGGTTTGACTGCTCTTCTGGTATCGACCCTAAGTCTTCACATCCCCATCAACTTTTCTTCATTAGCTTCTGCAACGTTCGCGGTCTTATATCTAATTTTCAAGCTGTATAACACCACCTCTCCTCTACTCATCTTATCTTCCTCACTGAAACATAAGTGTCTGAGGCAACTGATAATATCCCTTTTCTATTCCCTTCTACTTTCTCTATCCTCATTTTCAATCCAAAACTGGATATTGCGTCTATGTGCGAAACTACTTAGCCTACTCTCATGCCCACGCTCTTGAATCTTTTGAGTTTTCCACCATCTGGCTACGACTACATAGTCGCTCTGAAACTAAATTTATCTATGCTATACCTCTCACCTAACTCCTCTGATTATAAGAAATTCTTTGACAACTTAACTTCCAAAGTGGAACACATTCTGTGGAGCACACGTTCTGTGGAGCACATCACTACAATTTCACTCTCCTTCTCTGGATAACTAAATGCAATATCATCAAGACTGAATATAATTTACAGACTAATGCATCACACCAACACAAGAAAACATTTAACAACCAATCATTTAACACCACCACCACCAACACGCGTGGGCCCACCACTCCAGCAATCAATACCGCCATTCACGACCCATGACACCACCACGTCATGGACTGGCCAGCGGTGGCCAGTCCACGTAAACTTAGGGACAGCCACCGCTATCTGACTCCAGGTATGGGTAGTCACAACCACCGCTCCACCCCTCAGCCCTCCACCCGTCGCTGTCTGCCCGCTTCACCCTCTGACAAGTGAATGAATTCCCAGCACCTGACCCCTTTCCACAATAATTGAGGTGGGCAGAGTCTCTCCTCCCGCTCCCCTATCAGTCATTACAACAGTAGTTTAAATAATTATCCACAAAATCCTTTATCAAATGACACAGAAAGTAAAATACATTACAACGAACATATTGAATATACAAAAACGTGTACACAGAAGCATAGGTAAAAGAACATAACAAAATACAACACCAAATGGCCCATTGCAATTTTAATTCCAAACACTTAAATTACCTTATAGTACCGTTTTAAATGATAAGGAGAACCCTCGTTAATTTACCATCAGTCCTTAAATCTAAATAGAGAATTAGGGGTAACACTTCACAATGATGTTTTCCATGACCTCGTTGGCCTAAACCCTTGGAAGGCTCATGGACCTGATGGGGTCTCTCCTATTGTTCTCCGAAACTGCACCTGCGTGCTTGCTCCTTCCCTAGTCAGACTCTTACAACTCCGTCTGTCAACATCTACCTTCTTTTCTTGCTGCAAGTTTGCTAACATTCAGTTTATTCCTAAAAAGGGTAATCATTCTAATTTTTCAAACTATCTTCCGTCACAACAAAGTTTTTGAATCAATCATCAACAGGAAGATTCTTAAACATCTATCACTTCACAACCTTATGTCTGATGGCCAGTATAGGTTCCGTCAACGCCTCTCTATTGGTGATCTTCTGGCTTTCCTTACTGAGTCTTGGTCATCCTCTTTTAGAGACTTTGGTGAAACTTTTGCTGTTGCCTTAGACATATCACAAAACTTTTGATAGAGATTGGCACAAAGCTCTGATTTCCAAAGTACCCTCCTTTCAGTTTTATCCTTCTCTCTCTAACTTCATCTCAAGTTTTCATTTTTCACTGTTCTATTTCTGCTGAGGTAGACGATCACTGTTCTCCTAAATCTACTAACAGTAGTGTTCTTCAGGGTTCTATCATGTCACCCACTCTCTTCCTATTATTCATCAATGATCCTATAAACCGTACTTTTTGTCTTATCCACTCCTACGCTGATGATACCACCATCTTTTCACGTCTTTTCATAGACGTCCAGGTCTTTAGGAAATAAACAGTTCACCCAGGTAAGCCATGGAAAGTCTGACTTCTGATTTCTCCAAAATTTCTGATTGGGACAGAGAAAATGTATTATTGTTCACTGCCTAAAAAAAAAAAAAAAACTCAAATCCTCCACCTATCAACTCTGCTGCCTTGCTGCACAAGACTTTCTTCTTTCTCTCACTTCTGTTCTGTCCACTTCTCTAATGCAAGAGTTAACCAGTATTCTATATACATATATATATATATATATATATATATATATATATATATATATATATATATATATATATATATATATATATATATATATATATATATATATATATATATATATATATATATATATATATATATATATATATATATATATATATATATATATATATATATATATATATATATATACATATATTGCTATGACCACAGATTACTTTCCCTCTTGCTCCCTAAAACTGGGCTAGCTTCCCGTAAGTCACCATCAACCTGTTGCAGGTCTTCATATGGCTATAAGTTCCTCTTTTGCACCCTTTACAGAAACGGTTATGACAACAGGTTACACGAAAAAGGTAGGCAGCATGTTTCACCCACCAAAAGGCAAGGGAACATTATAATAGGAACTGCCAAATCACTCAAACCACTGGGAAAGAATTGATAGCCACGTTCTAGGAAGAGACAATCACAACAAGGGACACCCACTTAAAAAGATCGAAGTATAAACTTATTGGACAACCATCCTCGAATAACGAAGCTCCCACTGTTCAACAAAGTATTATATACTTCAGCTCAGTTGTGTCATTTACAGCCTCCTGGACAGCAGTCATCAACAGGGCCTGAAGAGGGAGCAAAGTGTCACTATATAGCTATGCACTTAAAATCCTCTGCAGCCAAACACTCCAAAGGTCCCTTGACCAGCAGTAGCATTTAACAAAAGCACATTTTGTGTTAAAAATTTGTGTTAAAAATTTGTGTTAAAAATTTAACACAAGCAGGCTGCCCACAAAACACACAGGAGGGTAGTGGACCACTCACTGTCACCAGGTCCTCGTCTCACAATGAGAGGAGTCACATCATACTATTCACCAAGTGTCTTGCAATGAAGTGCACTCCCAGACAGATTGATGGAGACCCCTATACTACACATATAATAAACTTATAAATAAACATCTTAAAGTAACTGACCCTTCTAGCTGTATCCCGCCCAGTCTCCTTAGAAAACGCTGCCTACCGCAATACATCTTACTCATTCAAGCTACAAACTGTGACTGACTCCTACTCTGCTTCAACCTGTTGTCATAACCGTTTCTGTAAAGGGTGCAAGAGAGGGAATGGGAGGTGGGGCGGCGACACACACACACACACACACACACACACACACACACACACACACACACACACACACACACACACACACACACACACACACACACACACACCCACACACACACACACACACACACACACACACACACACACACACACACTGCCTCGCGCTACGCTACTAGTGGACACAATAACATTTCGAAAATTCTTGTGGCTGAACAAATTGGCCTGGATGAATACTGATTATGCCATTTTCTAAGGCAACTCTTCTACTATAATTATGTGAGGCTTAAAATGAGGGAAAAAAGGGAAAATGTTGAAACTAAATACGGATGGAGACTGGGTGGCGTGCATCAAACTTTTAACAGAACTGAGCGGGGTCAATTGTTCATCGCCCGGCGGGCATCCCCACTTCCGCTCTCGCCCCCTTCTCTCTCTCTCTCTCTCTCTCTCTCTCTCTCTCTCTCTCTCTCTCTCTCTCTCTCTCTCTCTCTCTCCGTCTTTCTTCTCATCTCCTTTGTACTCTCACTCCCTCTAATTATGCCCTACATAATAATAACAATAACAATGATAATTATAATGATAATGATAATGATATATATATATATATATATATATATATATATATATATATATATATATATATATATATATATATATATATATATATATATATATATATATATATATATATATATAAGAAAAATACGAACTTGCGGAACACCTCTGAGGATGGATTTCAGTGCTGAATATTGTTGATTACAGAAGACATTCTCCCTCTTTTTCATGAATATTTTAAAGATACACCTCTGATTCGAGAATGTTCTAACTTGATCAGTAAAATTTTATGGTCAAGTGAATCAAAAGCTTTCTAAGGATCAGTAAATATCCCTGCAACATTAGTTTCTCTTTCAAATATCTATATACATAGTTAAAAATCTGTAGAATTGAAATTCTATTGGGTAATACAAAAATGTTTTTCTCATGGTATTGTTATGTGCAGCGACACAAAGCGAATTAAAATGGGGAAACTAGTATGAACTGAATGAGAAAATAATAATGAAAGGGGTGAGAGAGAGCAAGAGATGAGAAGAGTGATATTTATTCAAGCAGTCACTCATATTCCTCGCGTAAATTTCCCTACTTCCCCTTGTCCATTCAATCTCAATCAGTCTCAATCAGTATTTAGTAGAAGAGTTGCCCTTGACAATGAAGTGCATTGTCAAGGGTATTGACAGTATGCAGCTAGCCTCCCTAGTTTAATCAGTAGAATTTTTAGAAATAAATTGTTTTACTCAAGACCTGAGTGTGGGTGGGTGTGCGGATGTGTGCGGGCGGGTGTGCGTATGTATGTGCGTCGCCCTCCCTCCCCCTTCCATGTACCACCTCCCCATAACAGTAGAGGGATAGTGTTGGGCGCGCTTTCCTAGTCAGTCACTACCCAGCATTTGGAAGAAGCAGATGTACATGTACACTCTAATATTTGACGGAGATTATGGCGAGATAAGGAGTTCTCGGATCAGTTGCCTTAAGGTGATAAGTGAGTCATTACGCCTCGGCCTACTTATATAGAATAGGAGTCTCCATAGTAGTCTGCCAGAAAAGGGCTGCATGTGTGGTGTGTGCGTAAGCCAAGTTTTTCGCACAGAGAGCGGTGAATGACCCTCCTGGGGTTTCGTGGGCACTCTTTTCTAGTAGTTTCTTGTGACTATTGTTAGTGACCATGTATTGTCTTAAATGCTACTGCGGGCTGATGCAGTTCAGCAGCAGAGGACTCGAGTAATTAGCTGTGTAGTGAACTTTACTCCCTGACGTCCAGGGTGGCAGTAAACGACACTCTTCGGCTTGAGGCTATAACACGCCGTTAGACAGTGGGTGGATCCGTTACGGAGGGCAGACGCCCAACAAAGTATTATGCCTCGACCATATGCGTGTTATTGTGTTATAACTGTCTTTCCTTGATGTGGTTGTCAATTCTTTCGCAGCTGTGAGTGTTAAGTGTTGTTTGTGGAGTTACGACCATTGTGAAAAAGGGTGCAGGAGTTACACGGGACCCTCTACACCAATCTTTGAGCCTTACACAGAGTCCAGGTGTGACAGCTTTGTGGAGGGGCAGGGATTTGTGGTCATAGCATTACTTAATTAATTAATTAGGCAAGAAAAATAAAATTTTGAAAAATTTACTCAATGCGGGCAGTATTTAAATGAGTCTGTAGTAACTTAAATCACTTCTGTCTCCTGACTTAAATAATGAGACTACTTCTGCTTGTTTCAATTGATCTGGATATATGTCAATGTTTAAAGAAAGGTTTTATGAGGGAAAGGAGTTCAAATTAGCAATTAATATTTTGATAAAAGTAACCCAGCGAAAGAAATCACAAGACATCATTAGCAAACAATTGAAAGAAGAGTTTGGGCTAACGCTGCTCCTTAACAGAACACAGGAATTAGTTTTGTTGTTTTGAGTGATATGTCATCGTATCTGAGAGAAGCTGATGTAAGCACTAAGAATATAATATTTTACTTTCACTAATAGGAGTCAAGCACATAGTAAACGGAAGGGAACCTTTTAAGTATCTCTTATGATTGAATTAATTACCTATCTCATACTTATTTCTTAAAAAAAAAAAAAAAAAAAAAAAAAAAAAAAAAAAAAAAAAAAATATATATATATATATATATATATATATATATATATATATATATATATATATATATATATATATATATATATATATATATATATATATATATATATATATATATATATATATATATATATATATATATATATATATATATATATATATATATATATATATATATATATATATATATATATATATATATATATATATATATGTATATATATATATATATATATATATATATATATATATATATATATATATATATATATATATATATAAAATATATATATATATATATATATATATATATATATATATATATATATATATATATATATATATATATATATATATATATATATATATATATATATATATATATATATATATATATATATATATATACGAGTATATATATATATATATATATATATATATATATATATATATATATATATATATATATATATATATATATATATATATATATATATATATATATATATATATATATATACTCGTATATATATATATATATATATATATATATATATATATATATATATATATATATATATATATATATATATATATATATATATATATATATATACAATTAAGCTTAATTGAAATATCTAAGCAGGCTGGATTTAAATATATAAGGGTTTTATAAGCGTGATCCGTTTTTCCTAGGAGAGAATTTATAATTTTCCATTGTATTTTTGGGACTCCCCTGATTTCCCCAGATTTTTATAATACATTTTCTTTAGTTCGTAAAGTTAATTTATTTATGCAATTCTCATAAGAATTACCAAAAGTCAGGGATAACTTTTCAGCAAGTAATTGTATATTTTTTTCTTTTATAGTGTTTTTCCAGTGCAGGAGTGACAAAGATTAATTTAGCTTTTTGCTCTTAAACGGAAATTATATATATATATATATATATATATATATATATATATATATATATATATATATATATATATATATATATATATATATATATATATATATTCCGTTTAAGAGCAAAAAGGCAAAATATATATATATATATATATATATATATATATATATATATATATATATATATATATATATATATATATATATATATATATATATATATATATATATATATATATATATATATATATATATATATATATATATATATATATATATATATATATATATATTGTTATGTACTTGCTGATAAAGTATCAAAGTGTATGTAAGTTACATTATTTCTTATTAGTACGAGTATCTGTTTGTTCGTTCGTTCATTCGTTCGTAACCGGCGAGTCGAGTCTTGTGTTTCTCCAGCTCCATGAACCCTTTCGAAGCTGTTCGAAACTAAAATAGCAACGCTCCGCTCATATCGAAGCAGTCATTCATTGGGCTTGGTGGTACAAGGTTGTCTCTTCTGAGGGCTGAGAGCTGATAGGTATTCATGTTAACATTCCTTAATCGTGCTCGCTATTCCACATTTAACCTACTTATTTATTGTTACTTCAGTTATTTCCACCACTGTTCAGAGAATTACGTATCTTTCCCATGTTCCTGTGTTTTATTTTGACTTCGCTCCTCTCGTGATCCCAGTAGGTGGTTTCCCCTGGCCCCAGGAGTTTTTTTCTAATATTCTTATGGGCAAACGTGAAAGTTCATATGGTAATCGAGGAGCGACCGACCGGTTTTTCGAGACGTCACCTTCTGCTTGTGATGGTGTGCAGGCTGGAGCTGGTACTCCTCCTGCTGTTACTTTTCATACTTATAGACCCTTTGGGTCTTGACACTCTTATGATTATTAATGCCTACGTATCCATGTTATACCGTGCTATTTACTCAGTTTTCAAGGCTTTCGGAAAAGTTCCTTGTATCTGTCTCAAATATGACGGCAATTGTCTCTCTAATCGGTGCCATGCGATATTTAAATCTGACGTTGTTGCCAAGGACAATTGCTGAGGTCATTTGTTCAAACAATGTAACTGACAGCAAAAAATATTACTGTCCTTGATAATGTCGAAGAACATTCGACACCCATCTAGACCTTATTGGTATATTATAGGGAAGGTCAAGGTAAATTTATTCATGCCAAATTTACTAGTAAACCTATTCACCTTTTCCTTACCTCTAATCCTTCTGTTTATGCTGTTACCCTCTCTACTCCGTTGGGTTCCTCCGATCACAATCTCATAACTGTATCTTGTCCTGTCGCTCCAATCCCCGCTCAGGATCCCCCTAAGCGGAGGTGCCTCTGGCGTCTTGCCTCTGCTAGTTGGGGGGGACCTGAGGAGGTATTTTGCTCATTTTCCTTGGAATGACTACTGCTTCCGTGCCAGACAGCGGAATTTGTATGATAAGCGCATAAAAGAGGTGATAGTGTCTGGCATGGGGGTATACATTCCTCACTTTTCTTTTCAACCTAAACCTTCCAAACCATGGTTTAACACAGCCTGTTCTCGTGCTGTACAGAATAGAAAGGTGGCCCAAAAAAGGGTACTTAAACCTTCCATCACCAGATTCTCATACGCTTTATATTTATGCCCGGAATCATGCCAAGTCTGTTCTCCAGCTAGCCAAAAACTCCTTCATTAATAGAAAGTGTCAAAATCTTTCAAGATCTAACTCTCCTCGTAACTTCTGCTCTCTAGCAAAAAATATTTCCATTGATTTTGCTTCATCTTCTTTCTCTCCTTTATTTCAACCAGATGACACCACTGTTATCACATCTATCTCTAAAGTCGAATTCTTTGCTCAAACTTTTGCTAAAATTCTACCTTGGACGATTCAGGGCTTGTTCTTCCCTCTCCTCCACCCACTGACTACTTCAAGCAATCTATTAAAGTTCTTCACAATGATGTTTTCCTTGCCCTCGTTGGCCTAAACGCTTGGAAGGCTTATGGACATGATGGGGTCCCTCCTATTATTCTCCGAAAGTGCACCTCCGTGTTTGCATCTTGCCTACTCAAACTCTTTCAACTCAGTCTGTCAACATCTACCTTTCCTTCTCGCTGAAAGTTTGCCTACATTCACCCTCACCGTTCTAATCCCTCAAACTACCGTCCTATTGCTTTAATTTCCTGCCTCTCTAAAGTTTTTTTTAATCTATCCTCAACAGAAACATTCTTAAACATCAATCATTTCACAGTCTTCTATCTGATCGCCAGTATGGGTTCCGTCAAGGCCGCTTTAATGGTGATCTTCTGGCTTAGTCTTGGTCATCCTCTTTTAAAGATTTTGGTGAAACTTTCGCTGTTGCCTTGGACATATCAAAAGCTTTTGATAGAGTCTGCCACAAAGCTCTGATTTCCAAACTACCCTCTTATGGCTTCTATCATTCTCTCTGAAATTTAATCTCAAGTTTCTTTTCTGGCTGTTCTGTTGCTGCTGTTGTAGACGGTCACTGTTCTTCTCCTAAATTTATTAACAGTGGTGTTCCTCAGGGTTCTGTCCTGTCACTCAATGTCTTCTTATTATTCATCAATGACTTTCTAAACTAAACTTTTTGCCCTGTCCATTCTTACGCTGATGATACCATCCTACACTTTTCCACGTCTTTTTACATACGTCCAACCCTTCAGGAAGTAAACATTTCAGGCAGGAAAATCACAGAACGCTTTACTTCTGATCTTTCAGAAATTTCTGATTGGGGCAGAACAAACTTGGTATTGTTCAATGCCTCATAAACTCAATTCCTCCATCTATCAGCTCGACTCAACCTTCCAGACAACTATCCCTCTTCTTCAGTGACATTCACTGTCTCCTTCTACACTAAACATCCTCAGCCTGTCCTTTACTTATAATCTAAACAGGAAATCTAAACTGGAAACTAAACAGCTTCTGTGAAGTTAAGCGTTCTGAGACGTCTCCGCCAGTTTTTCTCATCCCCCAGGTGCTAACTTTGTACAAGGGCCTTATCCGTCCATGTATGGAGTATTCCTCACATGTCTGGGGGAGTTAACGCTCTTCTAGACAGGGTGGAATCTAAGGCTTTTCGTCTCATCAACTCCTCTCTTTTGACTGACTGTCTTCAACCTCTTTCTTAACGCCGCAATGTTGAATTTCTAGCTATCTTCTACCGCTATTTTAATCCTAACTGCTCTTCTGATCTTACTGCGTGCCTCCCCGCTTCCTGTGGCTTCGCTGCACAAGACTTTCTTTCTCTCACCCTTATTCTGTCCACCTCTCTCTGGTAAACTATGGATCTCCCTGCCTGCATCTGTATTTCCACCTGCCTTTGACTTTAATTTCTTTAAGAGTGACGTTTCAAGACATTTATCCTTCATTTTTTGACTACCGTTTTGGCCTTTTTTCTGGGACTGACGTCTCAGTGGCCTTTTTTTATTTATTTTTTTTGTTGCCCTTGGCCAGTGTCGCTCCTACATGAAAAATAAATAAATAAACATGACTTACATGAATTATCAGATGACATCCTTCAGTTACATCCTGATAATGTTCAACAAGTGGCCAAGATTAGAGGCAATGGCAATGATCGTGTTAAGACTGGTCCTCTTTCTCTCCCATTTTATCGATTGTCTTTTACAATGCTACTAGTGTTATGAGCTCGCTCATGGGAGGAAGAACTGTATAAAGCGTCCCCGGTGCAGTCACTGCTCTGCCCTTGACTTGCCCTAATTTTGAATGGGAATCGGAACCCTATTGCTTCTACTAAAGGGAAGCTCATCCGCTACGTTCTCGATAATGCAAGAGGTACCATCTTGAGCAGGACATTCTTCACCTGCCTAATTCTCAGTTCATTAGTCTCGGTAATGCCAAGCTTGAATTTCTTGATAGACAGAAGGATGGTGGGGCAAAGACATACGCCTTTTCCTTCCACTCCAGTTCGTCCATCTCTACTTCAGGTAATACGGCTGTAACATTTTCCTGCCTCTCTCAATCATAAATTGTTTCCTCCTCTACTTGTGAGGGTGTAGCTCGTTCGGTTACTGTCTGCAACAAGTTCTCTGTTTTGGAGAGAGAAGCCCTCCTCTCCATCTTCAGCCAAGCCCTTCACTACATCTTCAGCAAAACCCTCTTTTGCATCTTCTCTAACTATATCACAGACTCCTCGTACAGGAGTTCATATTGCAGATGTCCACTCCCCATGGATTCTCCAGCACGAACGACTCCCAAGGATTTTAAACCTCCACCACACACACACATACTGAAAACATCTTCCACACTTCCTCCTCAGTCCCACCTGAAATGTTCACAGGGGTCTGCTGAGTCCTAGACCAGATGGGTGTTCCCCCTAGAGAAATCCTTTTGGGAGCGTCAGATGACCCTGACCCAGACGTTATTAATAAAAATGATTCGTTCACATCCTATATGGTCATAGAGGGTTTCTTTGCTCATCTTGAAAATAGATCCTCTACCAGGAGGATATCAATCCATCTATGTCAAGGAATCCTCCTTCTCCAGTCTTTACAGGAATTTCAGAGACTCATGGGTGGCTAGGTATCCCCAGACCACTTATGCAATCTCAGGGTTCTGTGCCTACAAGCAATGTAAGTTCGCTGCCCAAGTAAGTTAGGTTGGCAAAGTAAAGCTCCCAGAGAAAATCTGGGAGTTCCCTGAAAACCACCTCTAAATAACAATATTCAAGATTCTGCAGTGGAATTGTCATGGTTTGCATGCCTTCTGGTAGGAACTCCTGGTATTGGTCTCTAGTTTTTTTCCTGCTTGTATTTGTTTGCAATAATAATCGGAGAATCCATTCACTTTAGTCCTCCTAGGTATCGTGTTTGAAGGCCACCATGGTGGTATTACCATCTTTGCTCGAGAAGATATTCATTTAATTCACCTAGAGATTCATTCGCCGCTGTAGGTTTTTATAAAAAAATAATAAATAAATAAAAAAATAAAATAATATATTGTGCATTTTGTATCTGCCTCCCAGTTTTCTTATCGAAAAAAATGAGTTTGACAACCTTTGAAACACATTTCCTTCTCTTTTCTTTTACTGGGAGACTTCAATGGTCGCCATCATTTGATGAATGATGTTGTCAATCCTTGTGTTTTTTTTTACTTTTTATTTATTTATTTATTTGTTTATTTTTTTTCTATCTATCGAGGATAAAGGATTATAGGTTTTAAACTCTGAGGACATGACCGCGAAGAACATCGCCACGGTGGTGATTAAGCTGTCATGCCCGCTAGTGACCAAGGAGGCGCGAACGGCACAAACGGAGGACCTGCCAGTGTCGGGGGTCGATTTCCTTCTGGGGAGTGACTTGGCAGATGGAAGAGTCTGGGTGCAGCTCCCATCCGCGGACGCCGACCCGGATATGGAGACTGCTGAGGGTGCTGACTCAGTTGTTCTTGTTATTGGCCTTAAGGCGAGGCGAGCACCCCGTCGGGCAGGGCCACCACAAAAGGAGCGCAATTTTTGTATTGAGGCCGTAGTGGGGGCAAAGTGCACAGAGGCCTGTCCCGCTGCTGGCAAGGGTATTGACGAGCCGGAGTCAGACTCGTCTTTGAGTCATTGTGCTGGGCTGACTGCAAAAGCGCAGAGCCACCGCAGAAATCACCCGACTTTGTGTAGTCTTGCCAAGGATGAGGTTGGGTTATGTGTTTGATGGCTTGCCTTACCCTGTGCAGTCTCTCGGAGATGGCACTCAGTCAGAGTTGTCACCTAGTGTTGAGGTTGTGAGCGCCGTTGCTCATTTTGGACCCCAGCTAGATGTGTCTGGTGTGTCAGGAGATCACTGCTGAGGGCAGGGAGACTTCTAACTATGCTGGGGAGGTCGGAGTTTCCTCCCCTGGGGGATGTATCGGAGGCGGGGAGCAGGCTGCCCCCCTGCCAGGACCAGACACGGTAGGTGTTTGCTCACTTGGTGAGCCACACGCGCTGGCAGCTGCTGCAACAACTGTCAGTGTAGTTGAGGAGGGTTCTATTTTTCATGTTTGTGCTGCCCCACTACTTGCTAAGGCAGGAGTGAATGGTAGGTAAGCAGAGGGTCGGGCAGCGTGTGTTAAGAGTAACACTATTGTGAATTGCTGACGGAGAAATGAGGGCAGAGGTTTGGGGATCCATTTTGATGTGCCATCTAGAGTTAAGAAGGCATGGGTGCTAGAACCACATACCAAGGTTGACTTGGGAGCGTTTGGCTCGGCTTTGGTGGTTTGGTGTGGCCACTTTTGTTGGGCGTAACTGCGCGGGTCAGGCTGGCAAGCCTGATAACCACTCGTCTGGGGCCTCTCTCAGTTGTTAGGGCCGGTGTTTTTTCCCCTTGTGTGGGGTGATTAATGTTGCTCGGCCGATTCCTTTTTCCTGGGCAAGTTTTTATGATGTATTTGACGTGAACGTTACGGCGCTGGATCGGGAGGCAGCACTGAGTGAGGCTGCTTGTGATGCTTTGTTGTTTGCCGCTCAGGGGGCACCTTCAGTGACTGAGTTGTTGATGATTGTTAGGTACTGGGCCCGAAATGTGTAGTATGTATAGATGGATGTCGGTTTCTTCATAGCAACAAGGTATTGGGGATGATGAGCGGTGCTTACTCATAGGAGCAGTTGCTGGGACCATTAGGGCTGGTCCAGTGGCACATTGGAGCCGGGGTCTGTAGTTTTGTGAAGGTCTCGTGTGTTTGTTTGGCTTTGTGTGTGGGGATGTGTATGCTGCATCCTGGAAAGGAGCAGCCGTCAGCTGGCTGTGGCGATAACTATCATCAAGGAGCTGATGGGAGGAATGAGGCATAATAGTGTCGTTGTGCCTGACGGTCGGAAGCAGACATGGTTGTGTCACATCCGGAAAGGAGTATATATTTTAGTTGAGAGCGGCCCAAGGGCCCCTCTTAGTTTTGCCACGGAAGCGGGAGTTTTATTTTGTTAATTTTATGAGTGTGGCACGGAGGCTCCACGGAACCAAAAGCGGGAAAGCAGGAGTATATGGGCAGTGCAGGCCCGATTGAAAGTAGCATTTGGCTGGGAAATATTTTGCATGGCAATCCCGTGATAACAATGCACCATGAGACTACGGTCCCTAGTGGGTGCATCGTGTGGTGCAAGGATGCAAGAAGTCATTGTTGCATGGTGACCCCAAGGGATTTTATCAGGTATACAGGACGAAGAATAAGGATACTATAGGTCCATTAAAGGCAGCAGATGGGGAGCTGGTTAGTTCTGGGGAGGAGATTAGTAAAATTCTTAATGAGTATTATAATTAAACTGTCTTCACCCAGGAAAACACGCAGGATATGCCAGATAGTGAACAGATGTTTAGAGCAGATGAGAATGAGAAGCTGACATATATTTCCATAACTAGGGGGATAATGGAACGGGAGATAGATAGGCTAAAAAAGTTAAAGACACCAAGACCAGATGAAATATATCCCACAGTAATTAAGGAATGCAAAGAGCCGTTAGTTTCTGTGTTTAGGAAATCACTTGAGTCAGGTGAGGTACCAGTAATATGGAGGAAGGCTAATGTAGTACCCATCTATAAGAAAGGAGATAAAACTTTAGCGTCTAACTATAGACCTGTCAGCTTAACTTCAGTTGTAGGTAAAATATTAGAGTCAATAATAGCGAGGAACATTAGGGAATATTTAGACAAACATAACTTGATAAATCAGTCGCAGCATGGCTTCACGAAGGGGAAGTCTTGCCTGACAAACTTGTTAAGTTTTTACAGTAAAGTGTACGAGGCAGTAGATAATGGTGATAGTTATGATATCTTATATCTGGACTTTAGTAAAGTATTTGACAAGGTACCCCATCAGAGATGGGAAGGTGTTAGGCTGGATAGGGTCATGGCTTAGCGACAGGCGACAAAGAGTTGTAATAAACGGCTCGAAATCCGAGTGGGGTCATGAAATTAGTGGGGTGAAACAGGGATCAGTATTAGGGCCCTTGTTATATCCACTTGGATAGTGGAATTAGTAGTGATGTTAGTAAATTTGCGGATGACACAAAGATTAATTAGGTCAGAATCGGATGCCATCGCCTTGCAGCCAAATTTAGATAGGATGAATGAATGGACGGACAGATGGCAAATGCAATTTAATATCAATAAATGCAAAGTACTTAGTGTTGGTAGAGGAAACCCACACAGTAGGTACACATTAAACAACCAAAACTCTGGCGGGTACAGGGTATGAGAAAGATTTAGGAGTTATAGCTCTTAACTCTGTCTAGGAAAACAATGCATAGAGTCCAGAAACAGGGCAAATAGGGTACTAGGATTAATTTTTTAGGAGTGTTAAAAGTAGAAGGCCGGAAGTAATATTAAAGTTATACTTGGCGTTGGTCAGACCTCATCTAGACTACGTTGTGCAGTTCTGGTCCCCACATTACAGGAAAGATATAGGTCTATTAGAATCAGTACAGAGGAGAATGACTGAAAGGATACAGGGGATGAGGAGTATTCCTTACGAGGCGAGATTGAAGTTGTTATATTTACATTCTTTAGAGTGACGTAGGTTAAAAGGAGACCTGATGGAAGTCTTTAAGTGGTATAAGGGTTATAACAAGGGGGATGTTAGCAAAATTCTTAGGATCAGCAACCAGGATAGAACAAGAAATAACGTTCAAGCTTGAAAAAATTTAGTTAAAGAAAGGAGACAGAAAGAAATTGGTTCTCAAATAGAGTGGTAGATGAGTGGAACGGACTCAGTAATCATGTTGTTAGTGCTAGGACACTAGAGAGCTTGAAGAGAAGATTAGACAAATTTATGGATGGGGATGATAGGTGGAAATAGATACGTATATTTCATACAGGGACTGCTACTTGTAAGCCTGGTCGCTTCTTGCAGCTTCCATTATTTCTTATGTTCTTATGTTCTTATGTTCCTAAGTGTATTGGTGCTGTTTTTACTAGACGTAACGTACATGGATTCCAATTAACCCTTCAAGTTTCTTGGTATGCATTTTAACAGCAGACACAATTGGAAAGTTCATGTTAATGAATTTCTTGTCCGTTGCAGTAGACACCTGCCGAAACGATAATTACTCCCAGTGAGATCTAAAGCACTGCTCAGGAGGTGCTGTGAACTTATCATTAAATCCAGCTGTGACCTCACTGAACGTTTCCCTTTGTGTCTCACAACACAAGGGGGCAGTCACAGCCTGCCCTCTAAAGACAACTCTCTTCCTCCACACAAAACTACAAGCACCTAATAACACAAACACCCTTCACTCTAAAATTTTAAAATCATCATGGCGACTCCTACACCAGCCTCGGAGTCCCCATCTGGGGAGGGGACCATAAATGTTCCCAGGTCAGACTGCCTTTCTGTCGACGACCTTAAGTGTCTTGACACCCCCCTCAACTTTTTCTTCATTAACTTCTGCAACATTCGCGGTCTAAGATCTAATTTTCAATCTGTAGAACGCCACCTCTCCTCTTCTAAACCTCATCTTCTTTTCCTCACTGAAACTCAGGTGTCTGAGGCAACTGACAGTAGCCCCTTTTCTGTTCCCTCTTACTTTCTCTATCCTCATTTTCGATCCAAAGCTGGATGCTGCGTTTATGTGCGCAATGACTTAACCTGCTCTCGTGCCCACGCTCTTGAATATTCCGAGTTTTCCACCATCTGGCTACGACTACAGAGTCACTCTCATACTAAATTTATCTGTGCTGTATACCTCTCTCCTAACTCCTCTGACTATAAGAAATTCTTTGACTACTTAACTTCCAAAGTGGAGCACATTCTGACTCTCTTCCCTTTTGCAGAGATCTCCATTCTTGGAGACTTCTATGTTCACCACCAGCTTTGGCTTTCCTCTCCCTTCACTGACCATCCTGGTGAACTAGCCTACAACTTTGCTATCCTCCATGACCTAGAGCAATTGGTGCAACAGCCTACTCGTATTCCTGACCGTCTTTGAGATACGCTCAACATTCTTGACCTTTTCCAGGCCTCTAATCCTTCTGCTTATGCTGTCACCCTTTCTTCTCCGTTGGGCTCCTCCGATCACAATCTCATATCCTTATCTTGTCCTATCACTCCAATCCCTCCTCAGGATCCCCCTAAGCGAAGGTGCCTCTGGCGTTTTGCCTCTGCTAGATGGGGGGACCTGAGGAGGTATTCTGCTGATTTTCCTTGGAATGACTACTGCTTCCGTGTCAGAGACCCGTCTTTGTGTGCTGAGCGCATAACAGAGGTGATAGTGTCTGGCATGGAGGCATACATTCCTCACTCTTTTTCTCGTCCTAAACCTTCTAAACCTTGGTTTAACACAGCTTGTTCTCATGCTATACATGATAGAGAGGTGGCCCACAAAAGGTGGCCCACAAAAGGTACTTAAGCCTTCCATCACCAGAATCTCATGCACTTTATATTTCTGGCCGGAACCATGCCAAGTCTGTTCTCCAACTAGCCAAAAACTCCTTCATTAACAGAAAATGTCAAAACCTTTCAAGATCTAACTCCCCTCGTGACTTCTGGCATCTAGTCGAAAATATATCCAATAACTTTGCTTCTTCTTCTTTCCCTCCTCTACTTCAACCAGATGGCACCACTGCTATCACATCTATTTCTAAAGCTGAACTCTTTGCTCAAACCTTTGCTAAAAACTCTACCTTGGACGATTCTGGGCTTGTTCCTCCCTCTCCTCCACCCTCTGACTACTTCATGCCACCTATTAAAATTCTTCGCAATGATGTTTTCCATGCCCTCGCTGGCCTAAACCCTCGGAAGGCTTATGGACCTGATGGGGTCCCTCCTATTGTTCTCCGAAACTGTGCCTCCGTGCTTGCACCTTGCCTAGTCAAACTCTTTCAGCTCTGTCTGTCAACATCTACCTTTCCTTCTTGGTGGAAGTTTGCCTACATTCAACCTGTTCCTAAAAAGGATGACCGTTCTAATCCGTCAAACTACCGTCCTATTGCTTTAATTTCCTGCCTATCTAAAGTTTTTGAATCTATCATCAAATCAAATCATCAAATCAAAAGCTTTTCGTCTCATCAACTCCTCTCCTCTAACTGACTGTCTTCAGCCTCTCTCTCACCGCCGTAATGTTGCATATCTAGCTGTCTTCTACCGCTATTTTCATGCTAACTGCTGTTCTGATCTTGCTAACTGCATGCCTCCCCTCCTTCCGCGGCCTCACTGCACAAGACTTTCTTCTTTCTCTCACCCCTATTCTGTCCACCTCTCTAACGCAAGAGTTAACCAGTATTCTCAATCATTCATCCCTTTCTCTGGTAAACTCTGGAACTCCCTGCCTGCTTTTGTATTTCCACCTTCCTATGACTTGAATTCCTTCAAGAGGGAGGTTTCAAGACACTTATCCACCAATTTTGTACCACTGCTTTGACCCTTTTATGGGACTGGCATTTCAGTGGGCATTTTTTTCATTAGATTTTTGTCGCCCTTGTCCAGTGTCCTTCGTACATAAAAAAAAAAAAAAAAGTATTTTTCTGGTACTTCATGGGGAGCAGATTAATGGTGTATAGGTCCTTAATTCGTTTTCACTTAGGTATGATTCACCGGTGTATGGGTCTGCGTCGGAAGCATCTCTGAGCAGATTGGATGTATTTCATGTTGAATGTGTGCGGATGTGTCTTGGAGCCCTGCGCTCCAGTTTTAGTGCTAGAACATTAGGAAGCTTAAAGAGAAGATTAGACGGGTTTATGGACGGGAATAATAGATGGAAATAGGTTGGTATATTTCATACAGGGACTGCTACGTGTAGGCCAGGTCGCTTCTTGCAGCTTCCCTTATTTCTTATGTTCTTATTTTTTTATGTTCTCTCGCCTGATGTCTTTTGTAAAGGAGGGAACAGAAGCTTAGGAGGTGATTCTTAAGGTCCCTTTTTAATGCCTTATCAATGGGCCTGTTTATCTGATCACATGTGTTTAGGCTCACTCTCCCTGGCCTCAGTTCTATGATATTTTTTTTATGTTCTATTGTCACAATAACAACCTTAGAGTAACACTGGCATTCTGTTTGTCTAGTTATGTTTTTAATGTGTTTCGTTATGTCCCTGGGATCAGTTTCCCAGTTAATGTCGTTAGTCCCCAGGAACAAGATGGTCAGTTCGTGAGATCACTCTAGAACCTGATTTAATCTTCTATTTTGGTCAGAGGCTTTAGCTCTGGCCACAAGACCTCAAAAAGTCCGAATCTGAAATCCGTGAATTTGCAGGATTGCCACGGGAACGTTGCTATGACCTACTAGAGCAACACGGAACGTCGGCTACTATGGTTATCGAACCTTTAGTATCAGCAAGGAACTGCCTTCCTCACTAAGAGCACCAAAAGATAACTTAAGATGTGGGAACTATTTAACTGTTTTACTCACCCATTTGCCTTCCAACTAATACATAATCACAGAAAGCATCACCAAATACAGTTATAAATAAATGACAACTTAGTTGTGGTTGTCGTGGCTGAGAATTATGGTGATGGGAAGGAGTGAGTTGGTCGTTGGTGTTTCAAGCCACCTGGACTAACCGTGTTTCGTAGCTAAGGCAGCTTCCTTGCGATATCCAGTTGTTCTGACATCTACGTTCTTTTTACCATAATAAATTTAAGTAAAGGAAACCGATAAAGTAGTGAGAATGCGTCTTAATAGGACTGCTATGTTGGTGGCAGCTGCTGGCAGGCTACTATCGAGGCAGCCCAGCTCGCTGCCTCCTGGCCTCCTTGACACGTCATTCAACAAGAGCTATTCGTGATCCACTCACTTTACTTTGCATTTTACTTATATTAATAACTGATATTTAGTTTGTACTAGATAATTTTATATACCCCTTAATTTGTATAGAAGTCGCAACACAAACCAATAACACATTGATATTATGTCTGATATGGGCGGAAATTTCCACACACCACAAAACACAGCATAATTACCGACAGGAGAGAACACTCAGAGAGGAAGACCCTTCTTCAGCCAGTGTGAGACTGACTTGGCGAAGAGCGCGTTTCGGCTGCCTCTCCTTGCTTTGAAACCTGGCTGCCTCAATCTCTTCCTCCTACCCTGACGCTCAGAACAGCAGGCAAGACGCAGTGATGGTGGTTATCATTTCCACTGAATGAAGCAGCAAAGGAGGCCCGAAGGTAGTTGAAGGATTAAGAAGTAACAATAATTGATGTTATTTATTCGACTACGAGGATTTTAATTTCCATAATTTGTGGATTAACAAAATTATACTTACTTACTTACATGCTTATTTACTTACTCATGCACTCACCTTCATTACATTTAAATTCAAGTCAGTCAAATTCTTCACTTGCTGGCTAGGATACTACTCATATTTTATGGTAGGATTTTCCCTTATGTGACAGGCTGACCTCAAAAATTTAAATAATTTTTTAAGAGTCCCTCAAAGAAGCACTGGCTGACGTGTTACTAATACAAGTATCTACAAACATGACCCATAGAGTTGCTGAAAGCTGAAAACGTACATATATAACATAGTAATGCAGCGTATCCATAAGGGGAGGGTATAAGGTAGAAGAGCCATCACCCTTCCCTTAACCTCCAACTGGCCTACATTGCCGGCTGATTGATCCGCGGTCTGTCACGGTATGGGGATAGCAGACTGCAGGTCCCTTCGCTCGGTGCACCGACTGTCGACTGTCAATAGATTTCTGCAGTTCCTCTGTGTTCGACGTGTCGTTGTGGGCTGCTGTGGCAGTATGAAATGTCTGGACAGTCCGGCCACCCATCTTATTGTACAGACATGTATTCGTAGAGCAGGATGCGGTGAGATCTACCAAAGCGTCTGAGGGGATGGTAGTTTGTAAGCAGGTGTCATGTTATTTGCTAAGTTTACCGTGAAAAGCAAAAGTTTTCTTATTGTCCCCCGTGTTCCGTTTTCCTTCTGTGCATATCTATATTCTTAGTTATAAGTTATTTACTCATTTTACATCAAGTAGTATTATTCTCTTTATAATTTTAAATTCTTTATATGTATGTGTACTCGTATGTAAGGAAAAGATGTATTTGAGGTAAAATGTGTTGAGACAAGGGATGATACATAACTGCCTCTCGTATCTGAGTCAGCAAAATTCAGTATACATAAACCCCCAAAGGGAAAAGAAAGGTGTCGTTCTCACAGGATAAATTTGGGTGGTGTTGTGGTGATTGAGCGAGTATGTAGAGGTATTGGCAATGTGATGTTATAACTGATATCCAAGATCAGGTTGGTGAGTCTTTTGTTGTACCAAGAACTCTCGTTCACTGAAATTTGGTTGGTGAGTTATGTCGGTGATGTAACGCTGAGGGGGTAGCGTCAGGGTGAGAGACAGCCATTTTGTGGTTGGGGTTGTGGTGATTTTGTGGCGTTATTGGTGTTTTATATATAGTTTATCGGGTCAATAACTCACCTTTTCACTGGTCTTTCATGAATGAATCACTAAGCAGCTTGTCTGGACATGCAACAAAAACAATCTACAATATAAACCTACTGGATAATCTGGAACACGAACAAAAAAATTATTAAAAAAATATTTAGAAACTGAGGCAGCACCTGAAGTTTTGCGTGGCCTGGAACACCAGTATGAGGCTGTGGCATTGCCAGACCCACCATCGTGGTCGTCGGCAGCCCCGCCCCCATTCGGCAACGGAAGATAGTTGGGGGAGTGAACGAACAATGCGGAATAAAACTGGATGAATGAACGGGGAATAGATGGACGAATAAACTGGGAACAGGTGGATGAACAAACTAGTGATGATAAACAAACCTGTTTTAATTATGTTTCTATTGGAAAGATATATATATATATATATATATATATATATATATATATATATATATATATATATATATATATATATATATATATATATATATATATATATATATATATATATATATATATATATATATATATATTATTAATTCTTACCACTCGCTCACCACAACCTAAACTAACCTAATATTAATCAAGCATTGCCAGCATCTTAACCACCAAATAACAGACATTCAGACAGTAAGACAATTATAAATAACCTGTATCTTATTGGTAAACATGAATGGAGACTTGCTGGCCCCTTGACAGCCTCTAATGTCCTCGTGACAACTTCCCTCAATGCACCTGTGGTCTCTTCCAGCCCTGCCACATCTTTTTAGTGGGGTCCTCGTTGTCAGTGAATCCTTGCTTCTTTCAGCACTCTTCCTTCTCCTCTTGGTGGTGTGAATGTATGTGTGTGTGTGTGTGTGTGTGACCCTAAAATGAATAACTTGTATAGAGGAAAGAAATGAGACTAATTTACATATAAAGACTAAGTTACGTGCAAAATCTTACTTGTATGTAACAAATACTTACAGACTCTAACATATATAAACAGCTGTAGCACAACAAAAACACACAAAAATAAACAAATTAAACAAAACAAACAAAACCATCATTACCACGACCCTACTGATTTTCTTTAATGGTTTTCAGTGTTTTCAATGCTTTTCTACAAGTTTTGAATTATTTTCCTAATCTTAGTTACTTTTGATTTGTTTCTATGATTGATATTCTTTCCTGTGGTGACTTTTAATGGCCAGTGGCACAGTTAGAGGCTTTTAATGATCTCCCTACAAATTTTCACTGGTTCCCCTACGGCCTGACAAGTGCTCGGCCGCTTCCTACCCCTTAATCCTTCCCCCTTAACTCCCAGTGTGCTGTTTTCATCCCAAACTGCGGTGCCATAATTCTCACGATATAGCAGTGCTAAAGCCTGTGTGAAATGCAATCCCAGTCATTAATGATAGATGAAACAATCCACGTACAGTTGATATATAATGCCGAAAAGAAAGAAAAATACATGTGGGTCAAAAATCTTGCATCTAGTGTTCTGTGGAACTATAAACAATTGCAACATTATTCATTAAGGACTGGAAAGGATCTTCTGTTGATAGGACTTAACATGCACACTGGTTAACTGACATCTGTCGCTCAGTGTGGCAAAACACTTGATTAGTTCATACAAGGATCTTCAGTTTGTTATGTCTATGTGTGTGTGTGTGTGTGTGTGTGTGGAACAAGAGGATTAATTAACGTTTTATGTTTGGAATGATAGGTCTGTATGGTGTATGAAGATTTGCTTACTTTTGGAATGTTTATGGGAACTGATGTGATGTTTTTTTTTTCTTTGTAGGAGGGACACTGGCCGAGGGCAACAAAAAAAAAAAAAAAAAAAAAAAAAAAAAAAAATATATATATATATATATATATATATATATATATATATATATATATATATATATATATATATATATATATATATATATTTTTTTTTTTTTTATGTAGGAAGGATACTGGCCAAGGGCAACAAAAATCTAATAAAAAAATGCCCACTGAAATGCCAGTCCCTTAAAAGGGTCAAAGCAGTGGTCAAAAATTGGTGGAAATTGGTCTTGAAACCTCCCTCTTGAAGGAATTCAAGTCATAGGAAGGTGGAAATACAGAAGCAGGCAGGGAGTTCCAGAGTGTACCAGAGAAAGGTATGAATGATTGAGAATACTGGTTAACTCTTGCGTTAGAGAGGTGGACAGAATAGGGGTGAGAGAAAGAGGAAAGTCTTGTGCAGGGAGACTGCGGGAGGAGGGGAGGCATGCAGTTAGCAAGATCAGAAGAGCAGTTAGCATGAAAATAGCGGTAGAAGACAGCTAGAAATGCAACATTGCAGCGATGAGAGAGAGGCTGAAGACAGTCAGTTAGAGGAGAGGAGTTGATGAGACGAAAAGCTTTTGATTCCACCCTGCCTAGAAGAGCAGTATGAGTCAAACCCACCCAGAAATGTGAAGCACACACCTTACATGGACGGATGAGGCCCTTGTACAGAGTTAGCAGCTGGGGCGGGTGAGAAAAACTGGCGGAGACGTCTCAGAACACCTAACTTCATAGAAGCTGTTTTAGCTAGAGATGAGATGTGAAGTTTCCAGTTCAGATTATAAGTAAAGGACAGACCGAGGATGTTCAGTGTAGAAGAGGGGGACAGTTGAGTGTCATTGAAGAAGAGGAGATACTTGTCTGGAAGGTTGTGCCGAGTTGATAGATGGAGGAACTGAGTTTTTGAGGCATTGAACAATACCAAGTTTGCTCTGCCCCAATCAGAAATTTTAGAAAGATCAGAAGTCAGGCGTTCTGTGGCTTCCCTGCGTGATATGTTTCGGCAGGTGTCTATTGCCTCCTCCTGTATAGTGGTGTGGTGTGTTGCATTATGGTGTGGTGTAGTTCAGTGTGATGTGGTGTGGTGTGGTGCAATATGGTGTGGTACAGTGTGGTATGGTGCAGTGTGGTGTGGTGTAGTGTGGTGTAGTGTGGTGCAGAGTGGTGTGGTGCAGTGTGGTGTTGTGTAGTTTGGTGTGGTGCATTTTGGTTTAGTGTGGTGTTATGTGGTGGGGTTAAGTGTGGTGCATTGTGGTGTGGTGTAGTGTGGTGCAGTACGGTGATGTGTGATGTGGTGTAGTGGGTGCAGTGTGATGCATTGTGGTGTGGTGCAGTGTTGTATGGTATGGTGTAGTGTGGTGTGTTGTGGTGTGGTGTGGTGTGGTGTGGTGTGGTGCGGTGCGATGGAGTGTGGTGCAGTGCACTGTGATGTGGTGTGGTACAGTGTGGTGCAGTGTGGCGTGTTGTGGTGTGGTATGATGTGGTGCAGTGTTTTTTTTTTTTTTTATGTAAGAGGGACATTGGCCAAGGGCAACAAATATCCAAAGAAAAAAATTGCTCACTGAGATGCCAGTCACATAAAAGGGTCAAAACAGTAGTCAAAAATTTATGAATAAGTGTCTTGAAACCTCCCTCTTGAAGGAATTCAAGTCATAGGAAGGTGGAGATACAAAAGCAGGCAGGGAGTTCCAGAGTTTACCAGAGAAAGGGATGAATGATTGAGAAAATTGGTTAACTCTTGCGTTAGAGAGGTGCACAGAATAGGTGTGAGAGAAAAAAGAGTCTTGTGCAACGAGGCCGCGGGAGGAGGGGAGGCATGCAGTTAGCAAGATCAGAAGAGCAGTTAGCATGAAAAATTGCGGTAGAAGACAGCTAGAAATGCAGCATTGCGGCGCTGAGAGAGAGGCTGAAGACAATCAGTCAGGAGAGGAGGGGAGGAGGAGGAGGAGGAGAGGAGTTGATGAGACGAAAAATCTTTCATTCCACCCTGTCTAGAAGAGCAGTATGAGTCGAACCCCCCCAGACATGTGAATCATAATCCATACATGGACGGATGAGGCCCTTGTACAGAGATAGCAGCTGGGGGGGGGGTGAAAAAACTGGCGGAGACGTCTTAGAAAACCTAACTTCATAGAAGCTGTTTTAGCTAGAGATGAGATGTGAAGTTTCCAGTTCAGATTATAGGTATGGGACAGACCAAGGTTGTTCAGTGTAGAAGAATTGAGTGTCGTTGAAGAAGAGGGGATAGTTGTCTGGAAGGTTGTGTCGAGTTGATAGATGGAGGAATTGAGTTTTTGAGGCATTGAACAATACCAAGTTTGCTCTGCCCCAGAAATTTTAGGAAATTTTAGAAATTTTGAAAGATCAGAAGTCAAGCGTTCTGTGGTTTTCCTGCGTGAAATGTTTACCTCATAAAGGGTTGGACGTCTATGAAAAGACGTGGAAAAGTGCAGGGTGGTATCATCAGCGTAGGAGTGGATAGGACAAGATGTTTGGTTTAGAAGATCATTAATGAATAATAAGAAGAGAGTAGGTGACAGGACAGAACCCTGAGGAACACCACTGTTAATAGATTTAGAAGAACAATGATCGTCTACCACAGCAGCAATAGAACGGTCAGAAAGGAAACTTGAGATGAAGTTACAGAGAGAAGAATAGAAGCCATAGGAGGGTCGTTTGGAAATAAAAGCTTTGTGCCAGACTCTTTCAAAAGCTTTTGATATGTCCAATCAACAGCAAAAGTTTCACCAAAATCTCTAAAAGAGGATGACCAAGACTCAGTAAGGAAAGCCAGAAGATCACCAGCAGAGCGGCATTGGCGGAACCCATACTGGCAATCAGATAGAAGGTTGTAATGTGATAGATGTTTAAGAATCTTCCTGTTGAGGATAGATTTAAAAACTTTATATAGGCAGGAAATTAAAGCAATAGGACTGTAGTTAGAGGGATTAGAACGGTCACCCTTTTCAGGAACAGGCTGAATGTAGGCAAACTTCCAGCAAGAAGGAAAGGTAGATGTTGACAGACAGAGGTGAAAGAGTTTGACTAGGCAAGGTGCAAGCACGGAGGCACAGTTTCGGAGAACAATAGCCCAGAGTCGTCCAAGGTAGAGTTTTTAGCAAAGGTTTAAGCGAAGAGTTCATCTTTAGAAACAGATGTGATAGCAGTGGTGCCATCAGGTTGAAATAAAGCAGGGAAAGAAGAAGAAGCAAAGTTATTGGAAATATTTTTGGGCTAGTTGCCAGAAGTTACGAGGGGAGTTAGATTTTGAAAGGTTTTGACACTTTCTGTTAATGAAGGAGTTTTTGGCTAGTTGGAAGAAAAGCAGAAATATAAAGTGCATGAGATTTTGGTGATAGAAGGCTTAAGTACCTTTTCTGGGCCACCTCTCTGTCATGTATAGCACGAGAACAAGCTGTGTTAAACCAAGGTTTAGAAGGTTTAGGTCGAGAAAAAGAGTGAGGAATGTACGCTTTCATGCCAGATAGTATCACCTCTGTTATGCGCTCAGCACACAAAGACAGGTCTCTGACACGGAAGCAGTAGTCATTACAAGGAAAATCAGCAAAATACCTCCTCAGGTCTCCCCAACTAGCAGAGACAAAACGCCAGAGGCATCTTCGCTTAGGGGGATCCTGAGGAGGGATTGGAGCGATAGGGCAAGATACGAGTACAGATATGAGATTGTGATCGGAGGAGCCCAACAGAGAAGAAAGGGTGACAGCATAAGCAGAAGTATTACAAGTCAGGAAAAGGTCAGGAATGTTGGGTGTATCTCCAAGACGGTCAGGAATACGAGTAGGCTGTTGCACCAATTGCTCTAGGTCGTGGAAGATAGCAAAGTTGAAGGTTAGTTCAACAGGATGGTCAGTGAAGGGAGAGGAAAGCCAAAGCTGGTGGTGAACATTGAAGTCTTCAAGAATGGAGATCTCTGCAAAAGGGAAGAGGGTCAGAATGTGCTCCACTTTGGAAGTTAAGTCGTCAAAGAATTTCTTATAGTCAGAGGAGTTAGGTGAAAGGTATACAGCACAGATATATTTAGTTTGAGAGTGACTCTGTAGTCGTAGATGGTGGAAAACTCGAATGATTCAAGAGCGTGGGCACGAGAGCAGGTTAAGTCATTGCGCACATAAACGCAACGTCCACCTTTGGATCGAAAATGAGGATAGAGAAAGTAGGAGGGAACAGAAAAGGTGCTACTGTCAGTTGCCTCAGACACCTGAGTTTCAGTGAGGAAAAGAAGATGAGGTTTAGAAGAGGAGAGGTGGTGTTCTATAGATTGAAAATTAGATCTTAGACCACGAATGTTGCAGAAGTTAATGAAGAAAAAGTTGAGGGGGGGGGAGGTGTCAAGACACTTAAGGTTGTTGTAAGTAGGGCAGTCCGACAAGGGGACATTTGTAGTCCCCTCCCCAGATGCGGAATATGATACTGGTGTAGGCGTCGCCATGACAATTTTGAAATTTTGAGGAGAGGGTGTTTGTGTTATTAGATGCTTGTAGTTTTGTGTGGAGGAAGAGAGTTGTCTTTAGAGGGCAGGCTGTGTTATGAGTCACAAAGGGAAACGTTCAGTGAGGTCACAGCTGGGTTTAATGATAAGTTCACAGCACCCCTGGACAGTGCTTTAGACCTCACTGGGAGTAATTATCGTTTCGGCAGGTGTCTACTGCCTCCTCCTGTGTGGTGTGGTGCACTGTGGTGCAGTGTACACGGTGCGGTGTGGTGTGGTTCATTGTGGTGCAGTGTTGTGTGTTGTGGTGTGGTGCACATATGGTGTGGTGGGGTGTTGTGCATCGTGGTGTAGTGGGATGTGGTGCAGTGTGGTGTGATGTAGTGTAATGTGGTATGGTGCAGTGTGGTGTGGTGTGGTGTGGTGTGGTATGGTGCAGTGTGGAGTGGTGTAGTGTGGTGCAGAGTGGTGTGGTGTGGTGTGGTGCAGTGTGGTGTGGTGAACGTCTGGTGTGGAGAGGTGTGGTGCATTCTGGTGTGGTGGGTGTTATGCAGTGTGGTGCAGAGTGATGCGGCGGATGATTATGGAATGGTGATTTTGGCAGTGATGATGGTTGGTGATGATAGTGGTTGTGGTGGTGGTGGTGGTGGCGGTAGTGGCAGTGCTGCTGCTGCTACTGCTGATGATGATGATGATAATGATGATGATGATGATGATGGGAGGGAGAGCGAGGTCCTGACGGGGGTGTCAAGACAGGAGCACAAAGTGGTGTCAGGGCCGAAGATCATTTTGGAACTTTTAAACTTCCACTTGCTACAGTTTCTACCATGAATACCTGCCACGTATTTTTGTCGCTATTTTCAATACAAGTGGTATTAGTAGTTGATCACATACGTCAACAAAAGATACTGTCAACGTGGCTGTTCTGTTCCGGTAAAGAAAAAAACCCGTTTGCAGGGACAGACGGGTAGGCGGAGTCAGGCTGGTGACACACACACACACACACACACACACACACACACACACACACACACACACACACACACGAGAGATAAGCTTTTCAAGACTCAGTATCTAGGCACAACGAGGAATAAGAAATGCAGGAGGAAGCCCCCTCCCTATTCTTGCTCCTCCTTGTGTACTACGTTTCTGTGTTTTCTGTTAATGAAGGGCCGTTAACATTTACTTATTAAAAAAAAAAAAAAAAAAGAAAAGAAAGAGATTCCAAGTCCGGAACTCTCGTGCGTGCACGAGTTCGCCTCTATCTCTACAGTATTGCCTGAGCACACACACACACACACACATACACACACACACACACACGAGATGCGTTTCTCAAGACTCAGTATCTAGGCACAAGGAGGAATAAGAAATGGAGGAGAAGGAAACCCTTCCCCCCTTCTTCCTCCTTCTTCTGTACTACCTTTCTGGGTTTTCTATTAATGAAGGGCCGTTAACATTTGCTTATCGAAATAAAAAAAATAAAGAAAAAGAAAGAATGAGAGATGTTAAGTCCGGAATTCGCGTGTGTGCACTTGTGTGTGTGTGTGTGTGTGTGTGTGTGTGTGTGTGTGTGAACAGAATATCGGTGCAAATAAAAAAATAAATAAATTTGCCTCCATCCCTACAGTTTTGTCTAAGCTTCCTCCTCCTTCTTGTAATTCAGCTGTACAAGGACCTAAAGATTTAATTGTTGTTTTCAGGTTATGGTTATATGTAAATCGCTGGCAACTTCCACCACATCCTCTCTCTCTCTCTCTCTCTCTTTCTCTGAATAACGTGTCTAAACAATGAATAACGTGTTTAACCAATGAATAACGTGTCTAACCAATGAATAACATGTCTTTACAGCTGCCATTTCTACAGTCGTTATTTATAAAGGTAACTCCATATCCCTTTGTTCTTGGAACTTACACATTCCATGTCATACAGTGGGGGATTTTAATATTAATTTCCTTAATTATGAAAACGACAATATAAAGGAATTGATAAATATTTTTTGCTCTCATTCTGTTTCCATCTATCCTTAAGCCAACTCGAGTTACGGAACATCCTGCCATGCTAACTGACCATGTTTGGACAAACGATTCGACGAACAATTGAATAATTGTTTGAAGAGCGGAATTATTAATACAAATATAAAAGACCATTTTCCAATCTTAATTTGTTTTAAAGCAAAGAGTAAAAAAGATAAAAATCAAGTAGTACGTAAAATAATTGTTAATAAGGATTGCATTGACGTATTTAAGTTAGAATTGACTAATTACAACTGGGAAGAGGAAATGAACTTAAGAGGTGTTGATGATGATTTTGATAAATATATGACTTCATTTACTATGTTGTATGGTAGGAATTTTCAGATTAAGGAATATAGAATTAAAGAAGCTCACGCGGGCAAGCCTTACATTGCTTCAGCCATACGGCAGTCAATAAAGCAACGCAATAAATTACAAAAAATTATCTGCGAGGTGGCCCTTGACATACACAAGGCAGTTTAAAAGATACAGGAACATGCACACGACAGTAAATAGGGAAGCTGAAAACAAGTACTACAGTGAGACACTAAAATCAAATGCTAGTAATAACAGGAAAACATGGGATGTAATTAATGATCTTATGGGAAGATGCAAAGAGATCCAAACTCCCATCACATTTGACCTTTGACGGGGAATCAATGACTGACAACCAAAAAATTGCCAATGGTTTTAACACGTCTTTCAATGATGTTGCCGAACAACTGGCACAAAACTTACCTCCATAAGCGAGATCATTTGGAGAATTCTTACCCGAACCTCTCCATCACTCTATGTATTTATCCCCAACATCAGTAGGAGAAGTAGAGAAATTATAAAGAAGCTGAAGTCTACCTCATCCGGCCATGACGATATTCACCCTAAAATTGTCAAAGAATGTGCAGAAATTATAGCATTTTTTTTTTGTACACATTACTAACAGGTAATTTGAAGACTGTTTTTCCCAACCAGTTAAAAGTTTCCAAAGTTATTCCAGTTTTCATGAAAAGTATAAATACACTACCACACAATTTTAGACCAATTTCAATGCTAACAACATTTAGTAAATATTCGAAAAAGTAATGGTCAAGCATTGAAGAGACTACTTAACCCATTATGACATACTAACTAATGACCAATATGGATTTAGATCAGAATATTCAACAGAGTTACATAAACTGTGTCAGTCATTTTATAACACTCTTGATAACAAGATGTACCAGATAACACTTTTTTGTGACTTAGCTAAAGCATTTGACACGATCTCGCACACCATCTTACTGGAAAAGTTATCTACTGATGTGAATAGAGGCACTGCTAACAAATTGTTTGAAAGTTATCTTTGTGACAGGAGGCAATATTTAAGTACAAATGATCATGAGTCATCTCTAACAACAATCCATCATGGAGTTCCACAAGGATCAGTATTGGGAGCTTTTGCTCTTTTTGGTTTATACAAATTATTTAGTAAGATGTAGCACGAAATTAGATTTCCTTTTATTTGCAGATGACACTAAGATATATATTAGTGGGCAAGATCTCAGAGAGTTACAAGGTACTATAAACAGTGAACTCGTCCATGTATATAACTGGATTAATAGTAACAAATTTACATTCAATATTGACAAAAATCACTACATGTTATCACATACTAGGACACATAACCAAATTACTAATATAACCGTTAAGATCAACAGCTTAGAAGTACACAGAGAAAGAAAAATTAAGTTCTTAAGGTTATTATTGATGATACTTTAAGATGGAAGGCTCACATTGATTGTATTAAACAAAAGAATTATAAATTGATAGGGATAACATATATTATAAGAAAGAAACTAAGCTCTAACAATATAAGATCATTATATATATATATATATATATATATATATATATATATATATATATATATATATATATATATATATATATATATATATATATATATATATATATATATATATATATATATATATATATATATATATATATATATATATATATATATATATATATATTATTGTTATTATTATTTTATTTTTATTATTATTATTATTTTATTATTATTATTATTGTTATTATTATTTTATTTTTATTATTATTATTATTTTATTATTATTATTATTATTATTATTATTATTATTATTATTATTATTATTATTATTATTATTATTGGCCTGTCCACACTTACTCTATTGTGCAGCGATATGGGGAGGGGCATGTTACATATTTCTACAAAATCTGTAACAGAAAAAGAATAAAATAAAATATTAAGAATTATGTATTTTGGTTGCAAGTATGAACACACTGATCCATACTTTAGAAACAACTATTTATTGAAATTAGATGACTTCATAGCCTGCTGCACTCCTGTCTTTGTTTATAATGCATTGCATAACTAGCCAGTAGCCATAGAATATTCTCGTATGCATCACAACATCGACACCAGAACTCGGCATGAGCTCAGACTGCCACGGTGCCGGACGTCCCAGAGTGTGATGGGCGTTGGATTATTGCTGCTACTGCTGCTGTTCTTGTTGTTGTTACTGCTACTACTACCACCACTACTACTACTACTACTACTACTACTACTGCTACTACTACTACTACTACTACTACTACTACTATTAGTACTACTAATACTGCATACTACAACCACCACCTTCGCCACCACTACTACTGATACTACTGCTCCTAGCTTATATATATATATATATATATATATATATATATATATATATATATATATATATATATATATATATATATATATATATATATATATATATATATATATATATATATATAAGAGAGGTGTTGTCCAAGGGCAACAAAATAATTGAAGTCAGTACAGTAGGAAGGTAAGGAATCATGGACAGCTGACTCTAAGTCAGAGAAATTTGCAAAATAGAGCTGGTGACATACTTTACAGTGGAAATATTAGCTTTTGAGGTACAGATTCTTTTGAAAATCTTTGGCATAATATCCTGGTGTAGTGTTTCCGAATGAATGAATGAATGAATGAATGAATGGAAGAAATTAAGGAGCACAGATTTGGAATGGAAAAGTGTCATGACACTGTGGAAGAGTGACGACCCTTCGCATATTTCACAGAGACAGACATGGGTTCAAGAAAGAGGAAGTAATGACGACCCATCAAGGTTTTATAAATGTAAGGTGTTGGAGATAAATGGAATAAAGGCACAGACAAACTCCTCGAAGCAACCTTATGTATCAATGATAGCTCGCACACGTCGGTTTTCGTTAATGGTACAAAGGCAAAACTGAAGTCGGAGAAAAATAAAGGCCTACTTGTTCTGTTTTGTAATAAAAAAAAAAAATCGTAAACATCCCCGACAAAATACTGAAGACCGTCAGCGAATTCAAGGACGAGTGGTCGACCGTGCGAGGTTTAAAGTTAGGATGGTAGTATTTACCTTAAAAGTTCAATGTGATATGCATTGTAGACCCTGTGTGATCGAAAAGGAATTTGGACCACAATTGCATCTGAAACGAGCATGGAACTAAAGAGTAGATATTAATGAAGGATATTTGTTCCAGTAAATATAGGTAGAAAGGGAGAAATTACCCTGTGCCAAAGTTAAGACATACAATAAATCCTTAACAGACAAAAACGAAGTCACCCCACCACGGGAAGCATCTACTACATTGCTGATAATTAATTCATTAGTATGCATGATAGAGGTAACAGGTTTCCAAAGCAGAAAGTAATACGGAAACTTCGTGAAAAATATAATGCTTTTGTAACCTAGCAAAAGCTTCAGTAATGGAACTCCGAAGTTGTTTAGTGTAATTAAGCATGGTATGTACCTTATGATTCAAGCGTTCAATATTGTTGAAATCTAATTGAACTATTCTATTTGTTGACATAGCTGCTGCAACCAACTCGGTATAACGATTCTGTAATTTCTTTACATCACTATCTAAGGTAGTTCCGAAAACCGTGCGAGATAGTTTTTTTTTTCATTTCCATCTACCAGCCCTATCTTGGAACGTTGAACAGTCGTAAAGGTCTCATCAGGTCTTCAGAGCATCCAAAACAGTATCTATTACAAACTTGAGTCTGTCACCAGGTAAATGTTTGAGACTGTCATGGTATTGGTTATTAGAGTGTTCGTTTCCCAAGTCATTTATGGAAAATGCTAGTTAATCTACTAATTCTAACAATTTTTTGGGATATTTCAATGAAGTCGGTGTATGGATATCTGATCCATAAGTAGTCTTCCACCAAGGAATATTTAAGCAAGTAAGTTAGTACGATTTCGCAAATTGTAGTTCTGAGTATGTGTAGGAGAATCAAGACACATAGCTCGCGAAAGGGAAGTAGCTTCGGCTAAGCTCACGTTCGCTTAAATGTTGGTCTGTCATTATTCGCCAATTCTACCTTATTAAACACTGGATCAAAAACTTCAAATTTACTGCCATACAAAGGAATACAAAGGAAAGCCAAACAGCAACAGACCTTTTGGTCCTTGCAAGGCTGTTTGCCATGGAGGCGTTTAAGGACGAGACGAGGCCCTTCAAATTTAGGAGATAATTTAGAACGCCTCTCGGGGACCTGAATCATTGCTGAGTTACCTAGCTGTAGCTCTACTGGAGAAGCATGTTTATGTTGCTTTACAGCCATGGCCGTTTTTGACTCTTGAATCGCGTTTTCACCTCCCTATGGATGTCCGAGAAAACTTGAAAAAGAGCTTTTCCATAGTCATCCTCATTATACACAGGATATTGAGGTTTGTTGAGATCATACAGGAGCCTCAACTCCTGTCCATACGCAATATAATGGGGATAATGTCCTGCTGACTCACAAACGTTGTCATTTATGCAGGAGGCAACATATGTTAACCAATCTTCCCAGGTGTCTAACAAACTTTCTACCACTGGTCGCAGCACTTCAAGGATTTTTCTATTGCAACGCTTTACTAATCCATTGCTCGCAGGATGGTGAGTTGTTATATATGTGTGTGTTATGTTGTACTGACTGCATATTTCTGATAGTAGTGCATTGCGGAACTCAGTTCCTTTCTCACTTAATAAAACTCGAGGTGTTGGGTAAACCAGGAATAGCTTGCAGTCTTTTCTTTCAGGGACGCTAGTACAACGTAGCGAGAAAAAATGATCAACGCCATCAGAATCCTGATTGCTAAGAGGTAGTTGCAAAAGGACTATCCGCACCACATCCTAGGGCTTTGTGGGTAAAAGATACTCAAGAATCGGTGCAGGCTTCAGCACCATACCTTTATTCTGTGCGTATTTAGTTCACAGTTCATCATGCTTTTCAATGTCTACACGCATAGTTGGCCAATAATAATGTACACGTGCAGCAGCTAAAGTACGATCCTTCCCGGGTGACCGGCAACAGAGGAATCATGTACCAGTTGCAAGATGGTAAAAAATCCTCCGAAATTACTATTTATGTTACTGGGTAGCGCTTATCCTGCCAGTAGCAGCAAAGGAGACCATCATTGTTGAATAAAAATTATGATATAGGTATTTTTAATATAGGAAGACTGACCTCATCCCATAGTTCAGGTTGATGAACAATTTTACCCCATACATCACGTTGGTATTGAGGGGTTGCCAGTTCCTGTATTGCGATTTATTTATTTATTTTTTTTTTATTGGTGGTGTCTGAGGTGTTACTGATCCTATAGGTACGTTATGAGAAAGCGAATCAGCCACTCTGTTGGCTCGACCTGGCACGTTGAGCGGTTCTTGGATAGTTACATCCTAACGAGCGAGTCTACCCGAGTTTTTTGCCCTCGAAAAGTTTAGTGACAGCTGTATGATCAGTACAAATAGTTACTGGATATTGAAATATTTTATCTTTTAAAATTTTAAAGCCCAAACGATAACGACTGCTTGCTGATGAGCCACAGAGTAATTAGACTCAGTGGAATTTAAAGTTTTACTAGCCTAGCCTATGACTCTGTTTTTGCCCCTTTCGTCTGTTTGTTATAATACTGCACCAAGACCCATCGCACTAGCATCCGTGTACATAATAATAAGTGGAGCTGTATAATCCGGGAAGGCGAGAACATGTGAGTTGGTGAGAGTAAACCTAAGGCTATGAAAACTTTATTCCTGGGCAGCATTTCATTGGAAAGGTACGGCCTTCTTTAACATAGTAATTAAAGGCGACGCCATGCTGGGAGAACCTTTGACAAATGATCTGTAGTATCCACATAACCGTAAGAAGGATCGGACATTATCTACAGTTTTAGGGGTTGCAAAGTTTTTAACTGCCTTAACTTTATCATCCATAGTGCAAATACCATTAACATCAACTACGTGCCCTAAAAAGGAGATGGATTTACGCAGGAAATCACATTTGAATCATTTTGCCTTTAGTCCGTCTTCTTCTCTTAGCAAGACCGATTCTAATCTGGTGAGGTGAGAGTTAGTATCTTCGTTGAAGATTATCAAGCTGTCCAGGTAGGCATAAACATTTTCACCAATCATGGACGCGAATAAGGTGTTCATTATCCTCTGGAAGATAATTGGTATAGATTTTAATCCGAAAGGCATGCGTAACCATTCAAAATATCTTTTAGGTCTGCTGAATGCGTTATTTCCCTGGACTCAGGTGCCAGGGGTACCTGCCAGTAGCCACTCAATAAGTCTAGGTTACTGAAAACACAGTTTCCTCATCCTAAAGACATAAGAAGATCCTTCAGGGCAGGAAGAAAATAACGATCATCTTCAGTGACTTTATTTACCTGTCTAAAATCAATTACAGGACGATAAGTGCCATCCTTTTTGGGTACAAAAAAGTGAAGGAGATTGGGAATGCTGAATAACCCCTTATTTTAACATTTATTTTATTTGTTTGTCTACAACTTTGCGCTGGCTATGAGGAAGACGATACGCCTGGATATAGACGGGTTGTGTATCTGGTTTGAGTTTGACGTATGTTGAGCGTTGTGAGTGCTCCCCAAGGATTCCCTGGCTAATGCAATCACGTCGCAGGAGTTCCAGGAACGAATGTTTTGACTCCGGGTAGTCCACGACGTTGACAAATTAACTAAGGGTAGGGGGCCCATACTTTGTTCGATGTCACCGGCTGATATATGCATGCACCGAAGCGAGACAAGCAGCCTCAGGCAAAATCTTTTGATCATTCACTAAAGCTCGAGTAACAAATACTCTTTTTGTTCAAATCTTATCGGACCACCAGAAGTATTTACTGCAAGAACAGTGGTCTGACTGTCCTCATGGACTGTGTTTAATGTAAGCTCCACAGCTAATCTACCCATTCATCTGGGGCCTTCCAGGCAAACATCACATCCTATGGGAATATTTGGAATGGATAATGGTATATGGACAGCGGTACGGTCAGGAATTAAATGATTACCTATTACCATGGCTTTAATTGATTTCCAACCAGTTGTGATGTCTCTTTCATAAATTATTTCAGGCGAACTGTCAGTTGGGTATCCATCGCCTTAAAATATCTCACTCCAATCTTCTCCAATCTTCTCCAATGTGGTTCGTCTTTAACCTATAAGCCCATCTGAAGGCAAGCTGAAATAAAAATAATAGGTAATAATAATAATAATGATAATAATAATAATAATAATGATAATAATAATAATAATAATAATAATAATAATAATAATAATGATAATAATAATAATCATTATAACATAAAAATCCATTCTCATAACCTTGCAGTTCTTATCTAGCTCAATAGGGTAGCAACACCCAATATTTTAAGAGGGGTTTGGGAAACACCCAATAACTTGGTTTTAGTGGGTTTCAGAAGCAAACGTCCGCCACGCAACGCGCTTTTTAGGGCTAAATAGGATTCTTCCGACAGCACATTTACCGACGCGTCAATGTCTACGGTAAATTAAGCCTTCAAAAACCCTTCTTGTACAGGGAGAACCATTGCGCTCGTCTGAGTACAGGCAGCAACTAGAGAAGCGTGAATCGCCTTTCCTGCTGGCTCAGCAATTCTCACCTGCGACTATGTTCTCTTGATGTTTAACCTGGTTTGGTGTGGACGGGGCTTGTGGCTTCCCCCGGCTGGGTACCTACTGAAGCGCCACTAGTCCTTTGTTGTGTCTGTACCCTTTGTTGCAAGTTTTCCACCGCGTTACACTCATCAGTAGAATGGGTGCTAATGTTGTGCACACGGCAGTATTTAGCAACTACACCAGATGCAGTAGCATTTCCCCGAATGTTGCTACTGTTAACTATTCGGTCAGCTACTGAGGCCCTCTTAGGACGAATAGTGGCATCATTCCTTGCCCTTGAAGCTGGAACTAAAACAGCTACCGAGGGCTGAGGATTGACACTGGGTTGTGTTGTTTTCCTCAGTTTTTTCTTGTCCTTCTGTTTGATAAAGCACCTGTTTGCTGTGTGTCCGGGTTTATTGCAATGATGACACGTTAGCACAGCTGTGTTGTCTCTGACCGCAGCGGCATAAGACTCTACATCTGGATCTTATCCAGGAGATGCTGGTCGAGTGGCGGCGACGATAGACGCAGTATAACGAGCATTTTTCGCGCTTTCACCTATTTTTTTTTTTTTTTTTATAAAACTCAAGGAAATTGTTACCACGCTTAAATTTTAATTCTAGGGAAAGTCTCAGCCTTTAAAACTAGAATGTAGGAAAAAATATCCCCCCTCCCACAAAAAAAAAAAATCTTGACAATGAGGGTGTCTTGATTAATCCACCCACTGTCACTTTGGATTCTTACAATATCTGCAGCTGTTTGACTAGCAATGACTTGTGCCTCGAGTCTTCCTTTCGCGAAAGTGGACTGAGCAAGGCTCTCACAGACTGCATTTATACCCTGGACCACATGAGTTTTGACATAATCGTCAGAGGTTTGCAGGAAGTGATTTTTAAATGCACCATAGTCCTTATCCTCTGCTGGCTCTGTGAATGTACTTGAGTCCTTTAAATAATGGCCAGAGAGCCAGGTTGAAGTTTTCATCTGACAAAAGAAATTTTATCATCCTACTCAAAGATACTAGCTTGAGTAATTACATTCTCGCACTGAACAATACATTTTCGGGCTCAGCACCCTGAATCTGTTCCCGAAAATGGGACTACATCAATGATGGCAGAGAGTACTTTAAGAGGTACTCTCATTGCACCTTGGGTGAGTTGTGGTCCAGCACTAGTACCATGGGAGGTAGTTGCTGTAATATTTGCTATAGAAATGATGTTAATAGGTAATTTAGACATGGTTCCTTTAGGAAGTCGGTGGTGTCGAGTACCACTCCTTAGATCACGGTTGTCATCACTCTCGCTAGACTCATCCTCCACATTACTCGGCTCAAAAAACTCATTATCTTCTAACGCGGGGGGATACAGCCTGAGCAATATGCAATTGCTCAAATTCTCCAGCTAATTACTCTAATTCTTCTTTTTTTTTTTTTTACATAGAGGGGCTATGCAATAAGATAAAGATTTCTGATGCTGTATTTATATAACTTTCTTGTAAGTCTAGAAAACTTCGAGGAGATTACGTTACTAACACTTAATTACTAACATTACAACACTAACAGAGTAAAAGGAAGAATACAATGAGTTGTTATGAATGATTAGTAAAAATATTAATCACATGAAATTATATAATTATTATATGAAATGAAAATGAGCTTTACTAAAAGAAAACACAAGCTGTAATTTCTCAAAGACAAAAATATTTTACACAAAGTATTCATTTGCTCACTAAAGTGTAAAATAATTAAACAATTCACCACTAAGGCCACAAGGATAAAAACAAATTATGTTATTAAGTAAGGTGTCTATTGAAGTGTCAGCTAATATGTGTTATAAGCTAACCTACTGGAGTTCAGTTACTCTAGTAGTTTTCCTGTCTTCCTTTGTGTTCCACAGTTCCTGCCAGAGAGAGAGAGAGAGAGAGAGAGAGAGAGAGAGAGAGAGAGAGAGAGAGAGAGAGAGAGAGAGAGAGAGAGAGAGAGAGAGAGAGAGAGTGGGACGAAGAAAGTAGGTGCAAGAGGCACGATGAATGCCTGTAAGATTCTCCATATATAGATAATCCACTTCTCTATTTAAATTTCCTTACTTCCTGTTGTGCTTTCATATTGAGTCCCACACATTATATAGTTGAAGAGTTCGTCTTGCAAACAGGGGAATCAGAATCTATCCGAGCTTAGCTGTTTACTCATAGTTATTTTATTTTATTTTTTTAATACCAATCTCTGTGGGGCGAAGTTAGAACGAATGAGGGAATGAGGGAATGTACTAATTCTCTGTCCCTTTTCCCTTCGAGTCACTGCTTGACATTGGAACGGAATAGGAATACATTTGTACAGTTTAGAGAGCGTGGATTAGATAGTACTCTATATGAGTTAGCGGCCCCTGTCACCATCCCTGACATAGTAGTGTTTTGACCGAGTGTAGCATGCCAAGTCAAATTTGAGGTAATGACGAGCTTCCTCTGCCCGTCCATACTTGGTGTCTTGTGTTTATACTATAGTCTTTTTGTGTTGTTAAATGCTACTGGGCTTCAAAGTTTTGTTAAGAGCTTTGGACCCAGAGGATGATAATTTTTCTGTTGGGTAGTGGCATCTGCTTCCTCCTCGGGCAGTCCCATTTATTCTATAACCGTGGGTGATTTTGTTGTTTCATGAGGGCGGAAGCTCATAGAATATTTCAGTCCTCATAACCGTTTGTCCCTTGTCTCAGCTGTACCTCCTAGAACGTGGGTTTCGATTCTCTCTCAGCTGGTTGGAGTTCTTTGGCAGTTGCAATATTCCCTTACATGTGGGAGGTGAAACTGGTTGACAACCTCATTTGTTTAACTCACCACAGGAGACCAGAAGAACTCTGTAAAGGTGATTGTGAGCTCTGCTCTAGCCTTCCTAAACTTGGCAGTTTAGGAAGGCTGACCTGAGATAGTAGTAGCCGTAAGATGGGCTGAGCCTGGTGTTGCGACCGTTCGTTTAAAGGGAGCAGGAGACAAGAAGGATCCTATAACCTGTAGTTGAACCCCGCACTAGATTACGTAGATGGTAGTCTAAGAAAGCTGACCAGGTCAGTGGCAGCTGTGAGAGGGGTGGAATTTGAGGTCGTAACAATGCCTATATAAAATAACTGCAAAGAGCATATGTAACGAAAATGTAGCAGTAGAGTGGATCTTCCAGATATGGGGCCAACTGTGCAGGCAGGGAGAAATACCAGTTACTGCGGGGGAAGAGTCAGCTAAGTGATGAAAGGAAGTATATTACATGTCAAAATATGAGTGCTTATGTGAGGATGTAGCTATGGGAAGTCAGATGAGAATTTGCTATAGAAGCAGGGGTGAGACAAGACTAAGTTATTTCTCGTGTAATGTTTGTATTAGGGAAATGAAATGTTGCAAGGCTGAAAGTGAGCGGATTTTTTGGTCTATGGATGCAGTCTCTATACAAATGGTGCTACACTGCTTCCAGGTAACAAGAACTAAAGGTGAAAATTCAGTACACTGATAATTTGTGAGAGAAAGTAAGTAGTACTCATGATTCTCCTACTTCTAACAAGCCTAAGTAAGGCAGAAAAATGTATGTGGGACTTCACATGGCCTCTCAGATAAACCAGATTTTAAATGACCGGAAAATCCCCCTACCTCTCCAACTACTTTGAATGAAAACATGAGGGGAAATAACTCCACTGCAAACTGAATTATTTTAAGCGAAAGATAGCTTAAAATCAAGTCCGAGACCCACAAAATGTTGTGTTAATACTGTGTGGGTATGCACCATTGTGTGTATCTGTAGAGTCAAAAAATAATCAAACGAATCACATCCAAGACTAGTGTCTGTGTGAGCGACAGACACCGGCCGAGTGCCGTCACAGTAAAATAATGTCATTCGTAAGTAAAAGTCCATGACCGTACCTAATTGTTTGATGGGTCACACAATCACGACCGTGCCATGCAGTTTGACGTAAGGCAATGTATCTTCTGGTGCTGTTGGTGCTGCTGATGCTGCCACCGTATATGCCGTCCTTCTTGTCTTCTCAATGTTTTAAATGACCCGCTGACGCGTATATCTAATGGCTCATTTTGATAAGGAGTACAAAATTAATGTCTCAGCTGACTAGGCGGGCACACAGATATCAATTAAATCAATCAATAAAAGATAAATTATTAAAAACAATGCTGGGAATTATTTTTGTCCCTGCTACTATTTTTTTTTTCACATTCCTTGATTGACTTCACTACTGGGATGATAGATCCCAGTCTTGTATAACACTGGAGAGAAGAGAAAGAATTACATGTTATTGAGGCATTTTGCAAGCCAGACAGCAGAGAGAGAGACACCGGGCTGGCGTGCCGGGGCAGAGATGCACTGTCCTCTTCTGTCCTCCTTGCACACCCCCTCACGTGTTCTATTTCTTGCAGGATGTAATTGGTAAGGTGAGTGCATTCTATATGGTATGTTAATTGGGAAAGTCAAAGGGAGTAAGCCTCTGTGTTCGAGTGTGGTAGAGTAGCACGTGTCATGTATCTATTCCTTATCTCGCGGTCATGTACTGGTGGTCTTGGTATCGTATGATTGTGAGTGACGGTCGGTCTTCTGACTGCCTCGCTTAAAATTTCTGCCTGTGAGGATAATTCTAAATTGGATTTTTCGGAAGCAAAAAATGCCTGTCAATTAGTTGGGAGTGTATGGTGAAATTTGGGTGTTTAGTTCTGTTCTTGTTCTCTTAAACTTATGTGAATTAAATTATGAACTGACTGTCTTCAACCCCCCCGCTCTCTCTCTCTCTTCCCTCTCATCAACTCCTTTCTTCAACTCACTGTCTTCAGCCTCTTTCTCATCACCGGAAGTCTGAATCTCTTGCTATCTTGTACCTCTATTTTAACACTAAATGTTCCTCTGATCTCGCTAACTGCATTTTCCCCCTCTTGCTACAGCCTCGTCGCACAAGACTTTTTTACTTTCATCCCTATTCTTTTTCTACCTCTCTAATGCAAGAGTTAACCTGTTTATCTCTTTCTCTTGGAAACTCTGGAACTCCCTGCCTATTTCCATCTCTCCTCCTTCCGTTGACTTGAACTCTTTCAAGAGGAAGTTTCAAGACACTTACCTTCTATCACTTGATATTTGCATTTTCTTTTTGTGGGGGGGAGGAACTGGCACCCAAATTGTCTTTTATTTTTCATAATATTTTGTTGCCCTTGGTCAATTTTTTTGACATTTTTTTTGTTTTTTGCATAAAAAAAAAGTTTGTTTGCTCTTCCTGTTTCTTCGGTTCATTTGCCATTTTCTTGCATCACTTCTGTTATTTTATTTTATTTTTTGCCATACTCTTGTGCACTTCAAAGGTTGGAGTTTCTCTGTGGCCTCTGATATCACCATCCACTTCTGTCTACTGTGTCCTTCACCAGGTCCTCTCCGATTGCCTTAATTACTTCATAATCTTTCTTTTGCCCCTTCTTTGTCAGCATTGGCATCAGTGTTTTTTTTTATATAATGTGTGAGCGATAAGTTACATAAGACTGTTTGCAGATGACGGAAAATTAATCAGGAAGATAAGAAGAGCCCACCCAGGCTGTGAGGATCTGCAGAATGATTTAGATAAGATATCTGAATGGAGAACGAGATGGAAAATGAGTTCAGTGCATGGCAGCTGGGGAACATGGGCACAGATCTGCATGGAAATGTAAGATGTGAAATAATACATCATAAAGAGTGAATAATGAAAATACCTTGGAACAGCAGTGCAGGATAACCTGTGGCCAGATGTGCAAGCAAGCAAGACGTTTGGAGAGACACGAGGATACCTAGGGACATGAAGGTGGGCCTCACCTCCTGGACAGACACAATGGAGAACGTCACCACAATAACTGGACCAAATGTACCATATGCTTAGGAAGTGTGGTCCCCTCGCCTAAAGGGGGTGGTTGTAAAATCCCTAATACCATGTTAAATTGCCTGTGTTCAACCCGTATCTCCTCCTTTATTTATTGACCAGTTTCTTTCATTTCAAAATAATTTTAATCAGTAAGGATAGGAAAACAATGACTGTTGTTACAGCAAGCATTCCAATGAGCATTTCCCAGATGAAAAAAAAAAAAACACCTCTAACAGAAAACAAAGAATATCCTCAGCGACGATGTACAAATCAACGCTGAGAGAGGTTAAAGGAGCGCAAAATGGTACTCTCAAAGGAGCAAGAACAAAACCCAACTTATCAGACACCTAAGGAGGAGAGAGCGCAGTGACATGTACAGATTGAGGCTAGGATACCGTTGCCTTTTAGAGATCAAGAACAAACTTCCTGATGTGTGCCGTCATTGTGATCTACAAAGCGACACACCTCTACAACACTACCTCACAGAATGCGAGGCAACTGCTCCCCTCTTAGACAGAAGCCATGGGTCTGCAGAAAGAATCATTAAAAACACCTCTCACCACGACTTGGCCGCATTAACACGGCAATATGCCCCACCAAGATAAGATAGCTTCTTTCTCACACTGGAGTTTTACAGAATTTTCTAAAGATCTGTATTTCCACTTTACTGGTGGAAATTAAGATCTGTAAAGATCTGTATTTTCTCTTTCCTCTGCCTTGAATTCTATGAAGGAGGAGGTTTCAAGACATTTATCCTTCAGTTTTTGACTACTGCTTTGGACTCTTTGGGGACCAGCATCTCAGTGGGCCTTTTTTTTTTTTTTAGTTTCTTATTGGATTTTTGTTGCCCTTGGTTGGCATCCCTTCTACATAAACTCTCTCTCTCTCTCTCTCTCTCTCTCTCTCTCTCTCTCTCTCTCTCTCTCTCTCTCTCTCTCTCTCTCTCTCTCTCTCTCTCTCTCTCTCTCTCTCTCTCTCTCTCTCTCTCTCTCTATATATATATATATATATTATTACGACCGCAATCTCTCCATATATATATATATATATATATATATATATATATATATATATATATATATATATATATATATATATATATATATATATATATATTATTACGACCGCAATCTCTCCATATATATATATATATATATATATATATATATATATATATATATATATATATATATATATATATATATATATATATATATATATATATATATATACTCGTATTGTTACGACCGCAATCTCCCAGGCCCATCACCAAGCTGATGCACCTGGACTAGCTTCATTGAGGAGTCATCTCCTAAGTGGACTCAGTGAAGGGCTCAAATACAGGTGCACAGGGTCCTTTGTGACTCCTCCAGCCTTTTCACGACAGTCATAACTCCAGGTCACACTAATTTTAGGTTCCCAGTCTGTTTTACCTACCCACAGACAAGGGAAATACTCCAAAGAGCACTTAACACTCATAGCTACCAAAGAATTGGCAGCCACGTCTAGGAAGAAAAACAGTTAACATACACGCAGTCCTCCCAATGCCCAACATGGTGTTATAGCTTCAAGCCAGGTAGTATCGTTTATTGCTTCTTGGGCGACAGGCCTTATTAGTACCTGGGAAGGGAGTAAAGCTAAGTAATTAGCCGCTAATATGGCTAATTACTTAGGTCATCTGTGGCTGTACTTTATGAGCTCGCAGTAGCATTTAAAATAAACAGGGTCACTGACAAAAGACACACGAAATTACTACAAAGTAGTAATTTCAGTCACCGCTCATTGCACAAACTTTATTTGTACACTTGTACAACCGATGAATCATTTCCCTGGGTGTGTAGTGTGTACTTCACAACTACATTATTGGCAGACTACTATGGAGACTCCCATTCCATATAAATAGGCCAGGATGTACGGCTAATAATGATTTACTTATCCCTCTTAAGGCAACTAACCCGACTATCTAGTGTCCCGACTTGGTCTCTAATAAATGTTAGAGTAGGTCTCAGTACGTCTTTACCTTCCAGCTACTGGGTAGCAACTACTGTGGGATCACTGGGAAAGTGCTCCAACCACTTTCCCGCGCCGCTGCTAAAGGGGAGAAATGGGGAGGGGTGCGACACACACACACATACAGACAGGTGCCCACACCCGTCTCTACTTGAATAAAACACTTTCCTTTTAAAAATTCTTCTGATCAAACAAAGGGAGGTAGTTTCTTTTGTCAAGAGTAACTCTTGGAAACTATGTGAGACTCAAACTGACTGAAGAGAGGGAAATAAGGTAAATTAATCAGGGAAGGAGAATGCCTGTGCGCGGAAATTCATAGGGTAAGTTAACGGCAGTGAGCGGCCACTCTTTAATGTATATCTGGCGTTAATACCGACTCTCTCTCTCTCTCTCTCTCTCTCTCTCTCTCTCTCTCTCTCTCTCTCTCTCTCTCTCTCTCTCTCTCTCTCTCTCTCTCTCTCTCTCTCTCTCTCTCTCTCTCTCTCTTCTCGTTTATTGTCTTTTCTCTTTCATCATTCTTACTTTCTTCATTGCGTTATCTCGCTGTACATTACTCGTCCTCTCATAAATTAAAATATTTGGAAGGTATACAAAAGCTTACTAAAATTTTAAGAAACAATGAATGAAAAGACAATATACTCCTCGGGCACATCATTAGACTTAAACAAGGAGTATATACAAATTACAAAGTATCAAACACTACTAAAGCACTGATATAATTGAATACTATAATAGAAAACAACAGGACTCCCGCTTGGCCCTCCAAATCGAACTGCCGTTTCTACTTTTTCCGCCTCCTACTCCTCTTCCCAGATCCAGCTCTAGTATTATGCAAGGACGCATGGTCTTCACGGCTCCACTGATGTGAAATCTTTCTCATGCAGGGCATTTTAGTTATCTCTTTTCTCCAGTAGCTACTGCTGCTTCAACATCTCCCTTGACTCTAGAATTCTTTTTTCCATTTCTCCATCTCCTCTGTTGTATGTCTTCTCTACTCCATCTTCTCTCACCCATCCTCCTCTCTTCGCTACACACTCTACTCCATCTGTATCCTTACCACACAGTACAAGCTTCAGAGTCACTCTACAAAGACATCTTTGCATTCTTGCACAACACAATGAGCCCATCAGAGACTGTAGTCTCCTGGTGCACTATCACAGCAGGGCCAGGCAAAATACAACCTAACCAAACAATACTCTCACTTGGGCCTGCACTGGCCACATCATTACTCCCACTTGCCCGCTCCTGGCTTCGTGGAAATTCTGTGACACACCCATAAAATTGACAAAATGAAAATGCCACTTCCTTGCCAAAACTCAGAGGTGTCCTTGGGCCGCTCTCACCTAAACAATATACTACTTCCCGGATTTGACACCACCAAGTCTTCATCTTACTGTCAGACACAACACTATTACGCCTCATTCTTCCTGCCGACCAGCCTCTCAAAGACTCAGGTATCGCCACAACAAGCTAATGGCTACTTCTTTCTAGGACACAGCACACACATTACCGCACACGGAGGCAAATAAACACACGTGACCGTCACAAAGCAAACCCCGACTCCAACATGAATCCGGCCAACGTGCCACTGGGTCAGCCCTACTGGTCCCAGCAACTGCTCTCGTGTGCAAGCCTCTCTCGTCAGATCCGATACATTGTCACTTTAAGGAAACTGACATCCATCATCACATACTACACTTTCGGGCCCAGCACATGGCAAGTACTAACAGCTTGGCCAAACAAAGCCCCCAGCAACACTGAGAGTGCTTCCTGAGCGATAAACAGCAAAGCATAACAGGCAGCCTTACTCAGCGCTGCCTCCCGACGCGGTGCCGTAACGCTCACGTCAGATACATCATAACATCCTGTCCCGGAAGGAGGAATTGGGCGAGCAACATTACAAACAATCCCCACACCAGGGGAAAGAACACCGGCCATAAAACAACAGGGAGGGGCTCCAGACGAGAGGTCATCAGCTTTCCCAGCCTGACCCGCGCGGTTACGCCCAACATACGTGGTCATACCCGACCACCAAACCTGCGCCAAATGCTCCCGAGTCAACCTGACTCCGAAACGGCCAAGCACCAGACCGCTACGTGCTGCCAACATCTGTGCCTCCATAACTGCGGATGGCACATCAAAATGGAGCAACAAACCTTCTTCCTCTCTTCTACGCCGGTAATTCACGATAGTGTTGCTCTCAAGAAACTCTTCCCGACCTTCAACTTCCTTGCCATCCACTCCTACCTTGACAAGTAGTGGGGCAGCACACACACGAGGGCAGAACCCTCTTTGACTACACTGACAACTGTAGCAGCAGCTTCCAGCACAGATGGCTCAACAGCAAGGGTAACAATACGGGTGGTACATTGTGGTAGAAAGGTGTTGGCTATGTAGGGGGAGTATATGTGTAGTAAGGGTGCAGCCCATCCTCACAAGTGTGAGGACCACCTCTTCCCGCCGTGGAGGGCGATTGGAGGAGGTCCACTCGCCCAGGATGGATTTGGGTGTACGTAGGTGTAGGTTGTCCCAGTTACTCTGTCACAAGAGCTTTATTGATGATTTAACAACTGAGAGGCATGACTGCAGATTCCAACGGATGTTTCACGCTCGCTCGACCTCTGCAGCGGATCGAGCCAGTATGTCAGCTTGTTCATTCCCGCGTATGCTGGAATGTCTGATCACCCAAACAGTGAAAGGATTTACGATATGAATTCAACTTATTAATGATGTTGCCCTGGATTTCATTTATATCCGTGTGACCGGACTCTCTTGCCTGACATAGAGTCCTAAAAAGTTACAATTGAATGATGAGGTGAGTTTAATGCATAATCTATGGCCTTATCAATAGCAAAAAGTCAGCAGGGAACATCGATGTATGGGTAGGCAGTCTGAACCTGAGGGTGCACCCACACATTCATCCGTCTTGGAGCCGTCTATGTAGAGATGAAGGGATGGAGGGAGGCCAGCGACGAAGATCTGGAAGTACTTGGTAAAGACAGCCTTCATCTCCGGGAACTAGTTCATGGTGAAGTAAGTGGGCAGCATGAGCAGGTCCACGTCGTCCAGTCTAATGCCTGTTCAATGACATAGCATGTTGAGTCTTATAGCGACTGGACGACGGACCGAATTATGGAGGTGGTGGTGGTGCCTTATAATTCTGCCTACTGTGTCACCAAGGGGAGTCTTCTGGGCCGTTTTTATCCCTTGGGATAAAAGGAAGGCGTCGCAACGAAAGTGAAGCTGTGGTATGTTGGCCTCTATCCGCGGACATTTATTGATATTAAATTGCATTTGCCATCTGTCTGTCTATTCATTCATCCTCTCTAAATCTGCCTGCAAGGCGGTGGCATCCGATTCTGACCTAATTAATCTTTGTGTCATCCGTAAATTTACTACTAATTCCACTACCCAAGTCATTGATATATATTAGAAATAACAATCGCCCTAATACTGATCTTTGGCACCCCACTAATTACATGACACAACTCGGATTTCGAGCCGTTTATTACAACTCTTTGTCGCCTGTCGCTAAGCCATGACCCTATCCAGCCTAACACCTTCCCATCTATTCCGTGTGCCCTAACCTTTCTCAAGAGCCTCTGATGGGGTACCTTGTCAAATGCTTGTCCAGATATAAGATATCATAGCTATCACCATTATCTACTGCCTCGTACACTTTACTGTAAAAACTTAACAAGTTTGTCAGGCAAGATTTCCCCTTCGTGAAGCCATGCTGTGACTGATTTATCAAGTTATGTTTGTCTAAATGTTCCCTAATGTTCCTCGCTGTCATTGACTCTAATATTTTACCTACAACTGAAGTTAAGCTGACAGGTCTATAGTTAGACGCTAAAGCTTTATCTCCTTTCTTAAAGACGGGTATTGCATTAGCCTGCCTCTACATTATTGGTAGCTTACCTGACTCCAGTGATTTCCTAAAGACAGAAACTAACGGCTCACTAATAACCTCTTTGCATTCCTTAAGTACTCTGGGATATGTTTCATCTGGTCCTGGTGTCTTGAACTTTTTAGACTATCTATATCCTGTTCCACTATCTCCGTAGTTATGGAAATATGTCAGCTTCTCATTCTCATCTGCTCTAAACATCTGTTCACTATCTGGCATATCCTGCATGTTTTTTTTGTTTTTTTTTTTGTTTTTTTGGTGAAGACAATTAGAAAAATACTCATTCAGAATTTTACTAATCTCCTCCCCAGAACTCACCAGCTCCCCATCTGCTGCCTTTAATGGACCTATAGTATCCTTATTCTTCGTCCTGTATACCTGATAAAATCCCTTGTGGTCGTCTTTGCCTGGCTGGCTACCTTTAATACATAATTGCCCTTAGCTTTCCTCGTTAACTTCCTGACTGTTCTAACTAATTCATTATATTGTGACCTTAAAACTTCTTCACCTGCCCTTAATCTCTTATATATACTTCTCTTACACCCTATATAATGTTTTAATCTAGCAATCATCCATTGAGGGTAATTTTTTCTCTGATCTTATTGCCTAATACGGGATATATGCTAACTGACCTGTATGAACTTTATCTACGAAATATTTATACAATTCATCTATCTTTACTTCACCTAATCCCCTCATCTCGGCCCCTACCATCCCCTCCCCTCCCTCATCTACTCGCCTCAACCTCACCTCTTTCATTTCAGCATGACCTCACATTCCAACATGCTCACACCTATCTCCCCCTCCCTCTCTCCTCCGGCCCTTCCGGACACATCTTCCCTCCTCTTGTCCTACACCCTCACACCTCACCTCACCTCTCTCATCCTGCCTTATCTCTCTCATCTCCGTCCCGGACCTGACCTCACCCTGCATCCGTTGCCAGTCAACTCCTTGGAAGTATCTTTTTATTCCTCAAAATCTGCTCTCCTAAAGTCAGGTATTCTGCTAGTGTTTTTGCTTCTAAAAGTTTCTTCCTATTTTAAATTGTACCTAATTTCCCTATGGTCACTGTTACCTAGCTGTCCTCCAACCTCTACCTGCGTGACTTCTTCCTCTCTGTTAGTAAGAATTAAATCTAGAATATTATTCCACTTGTGGGGAATAATATTCAGGATAATTAAAAAAAAAAAATCCTGAATTACCTTAAGAAGTTCCTCTGCTTCCTTGTTACCCACTCCATTCGATATTCCTAAAATTAAAATCTATCACACATACCTGACTGTACCTTCCTGCTCTATTTATTTCTTGCCACAGTGAGGTGTTAATTTCCTTTGTATTGGTCGGTGGTCTGTACACTACTTCTAGTACTACTGACTGTGATCCTTCCTTAATATCTACCCATATCAACTCTGCTTTGTTATCTGTTTTAATTCTACTGTTAATACAACACTGTAATGTGTCCCTAACGTATAACGCGACGCCTCCTCCTCTCCTGTTTTCCCTATCTTTATAGAACAATGTATAACCATCTATCTTAACCTCTGGATTAAATACTTTTCCAGACATATCTAACCAAGTTTCAGTTAAAGCAAACTTAAATCTCCCACAGAGAGATGCAATGGTAGGAGTCAAGAGTAACTTGAATCGGCCGCGCCGAGAACTGTGCCTTAGACGATGAGTGCCATTACGCACAGTCGTCAGCGTATTGTTTATTTAAGATTCCTGAGGACGGGAGTTGTCGACAGAATATCATTAATCATAGTACAAAATAAAATGGGACTATGAACACTACCCTGTGTCACCCCGTTTTCCTGGACGAAAAGGTCCAATATTGCGTTACCAGGAAGCTTGACAGAGAATGTTCTGTTCTTTAGAAAGTTACAAACAAAAATAAGCAAGTTACCTTATGAAGCCGTGAGCGTAGAATTTCGTGAAGGGTTTTTGGATATCCAGAAACACTCCTGTCATAAACTGATTTTTGGCAAATGCCTCTGAAATGCAATGCTCCAGGTTTGTCACGTGATCCATCGTGCCTCGGTATTTCCGAAAACCTGACAGCTTTTCACCTAACAAACCCTTCGCTTCTAAAACAAAAATGAGCATTCTCTTTTTCATACGTTCCATGACCTTGTACACACAGTTAGTGAGCGCAATAGGACGAAACGCACTAGGGTCCGTAAGGCGTCCAGTCTTTTTGTGGATTGGGATGACATGTGAGGGATGAGAAAAGGTGTAGGTGGTCCAGATTCTGTTGTAAAATTGTGAAAATTTTGCAAGAGAATAATGGCCGAGATGTTGTAACATAATATATGAAATATTGTCTGGACCTGGACTGGAGCTTTTTCAGGATTTCAGGGGCAAGGAGTTCATCCAAAGTAAACTCTGTGTTGTAATCCGAGTTTACGCCTCCTGTAGCAAAGTTTGGAACAGTGAGTTCTGCTGTCTCCTTACACTAGAGCAATTGGTGTAACACCCTACTCGTATTCCTGACCGTCTTGGAAATACGCCCAACATTTTTTACCTTTTTCCGACCTCTAATCCCTCTGCTTATATTGTCACCCTTTCTTCTCCATTGGGCTCCTCCGATCACAATCTCATATCTTTATCTTGTCCTTGTCATTGTGTACTGAGCGCATAACAGAGGTGATAGTGTCTGGCATGGAGGCGTACATTCCTCACTCTTTTTCTCGTCCTAAACCTTCTAAACCTTGGTTTAACACAGCTTGTTCTCGTGCTATACATGATAGAGAGGTGGCCCACAAAGGGTATTTAAGCCTTCCATCACCAGAATCTCATGCACTTTATATTTCTGGCCGGAACCATGCCAAGTCTGTTCTCCAACTAGCCAAAAACTCCTTCATTAACAGAAAATGCCAAAACCTTTCAAGATCTAACTCTGACTCTTCGGTCAAACCTTTGCTAAAACACTACCTTGGACGATTCTGGGCTTGTTCCTCCCTTTCCCTCCACCCTCTGACTACTTAATGCCGCGTATTAAAATTTTTCGATGTGTTTTCCATGCCCTCGCTGGCCTAAACCCTCGGAAGGCTTATGGACCTGATGGGGTCCCTCCTATTGTTTTCCGAAACTGTGCCTCCGTGCTTGCACCTTGCCTAGTCAAACTCTTTCAGCTCTGTCTGTCAACATCTACCTTTCCTTCTTGCTGGAAGTTTGCCTACATTCAACCTGTTCCTAAAAAGGGTGACCGTTCTAATCCCTCAAACTACCGTCCTATTGTTTTAATTTCCTGCCTATCTAAAGTTTTTTAAACTATCCTCAACAGGAAGATTCTTAAACATCTATCACTTCACAACCTTCTATCTGATCGCCAGTATGGGTTTCGTCAAGGCCGCTCTACTGGCGATCTTCTGACTTTCCTTACTGAGTCTTGGTCATCCTCTTTTTGAGATTTGGTGAAACTTTTGCTGTTGCCTTGGAAATATCAAAAGCCTTTGATAGAGTCTTGCACAAAGCTTTGATTTCCAAACTACCCTCCTACGGTTTCTATCCTTCTCTCTGTAACTTCATCTCAAGTTTCCTTTCTGACCGTTCTATTGCTGCTGTGGTAGAAGGTCACTGTTCTTCTCCTAAATCTATTAACAGTGGTGTTCCTCAGGGTTCTGTCCTGTCACCCACTCTCTTCTTATTATTCATTAATGATCTTCTCAACCAAACTTCTTGTCCTATCCACTCCTATGCTGATGACATCACCCTGCACTTTTCCACGTCTTTTCATAGACGTCCAACCCTTCAGGAGGTAAACATATCACGCAAGGAAACCACAGAACGCTTGACTTCTGATTTTTCTAAAATTTCTGATTGGGGCAGAGCAAACTTGGTATTGTTCAATGCCTCAAAAACTCAATTCCTCCATCTATCAACTCGACAACTATCCCCTCTTCTTCACTGACACTTAACTGTCCCCCTCTTCTACACTAAACATCCTCAGTCTGTCCTTTACTTATAATCTGAACTGGAAACTTCACATCTCATCTCTAGCTAAAACAGCTTTAATGAAGTTAGATGTTCTGAGACGTCTCCGCCAGTTTTTCTTACCTCCCCACAGCTGCTAACTCTGTACAAGGGCCTTATCCGTCCATGTATGGAGTATGCTTCACATGTCTGGGAGGGTTCCACTCATACTGCTCTTCTAGACAGGGTGGAATAAAAAGCTTTTCGTCTCATCAACTCCTCTCCTCTAACTGACTGTCTTCAGCCTCTCTCTCACCGCCGCAATGTTCCATCTCTAGCTGTCTTCTACCGCTGTTTTCATGCTAACTGCTCTTCTGATCTTGCTAACTGCATGCCTCCCCTCCTTCCGCGGCCTCGCTGCACAAGACTTTCTTCTTTCTCTCACCCCTATTCTGTCCACCTCTGTAACGCAAGAGTTAACCAGTATTCTCAATCATTCATCCCTTTCTCTGGTAAACTCTGGAACTCCCTGCCTGCTTCTGTATTTCCATCTTCCTATCACTTGAATTCCTTCAAGAGGGAGGTTTCAAGACACTTATCCATCAGTTTTTGTCTAATACTTTGATCCTTTTATGGGACTGGCATTTCAGTGGGCATTTTTTTTATTGGATTTTTGTTGTCTAGTGTCCTTCCTACATAAAAAAAAAAAAAGTACACAGTTAGGGAGACTACGTAGCATCACTACGTATTATGTATATACATATATCTATGGAACATATTTATAGAAAGATCACTCATTATAGAAATTTTACACAACTATAATTATATTTACATACTATATTAATTTATATACGTAGTTTATAATACATTACCCTTATGTGACACAAGATACATGAGTCACAACTCTGTAATGAATATTCATAAAAAAAAAAAATAGTTGGCTAACTACTCATGGCTGAGTAGCCCAGACGACTGCATAACTCTTATGCAAATTACATGTTTGTACATATATACATTAGATTATATTGTTACATTATATCGTTAGAAATTATGAAGTTGTTGCTATTTATTTGTTATTATATTGTACGTGGTCGACCTGAAAGAAACGGTTTTCCTTTTATTTTTACCACATTTTTTTTCTTAGTCAATATTATGTGTGTGTGTGTGTGTGTGTGTGTGTGTGTGTGTGTGTGTGTGTGTGTGTGTGTGTGTGTGTGTGTGCTGAAGACCCAAAAAAAATGCAATTAGGGCGCAACAACTCAGTATAGAGTGCACTAGTGCACATCACGAGTACATGAGGATCTCTCTCTCTCTCTCTCTCTCTCTCTCTCTCTCTCTCTCTCTCTCTCTCTCTCTCTCTCTCTCTCTCTCTCTCTCTCTCTCTCTCTCTGTCTCTCTCTCTTACGATTATAATATATATATATATATATATATATATATATATATATATATATATATATATATATAGAGAGAGAGAGAGAGAGAGAGAGAGAGAGAGAGAGAGAGAGAGAGGAGAGAGATGAGAGAGAGAGAGAGAGAGAGAGAGAGAGAGAGAGAGAGAGAGAGAGAGAGAGAGAGAGAGAGAGGAGAGAGAGAGAGAAATATTACCTGGTTGGTCGCTTTCATCAATATATTTATGCAACAAAACAGTCGTTCGCGACGAAACGACCGTTCGACAAAATAACCAGCTGTTCGACTAAATAACCATTCGACGAATCGTCCGGCGACAATATGTCTGTTCGATGAACTGTATGGCAACGAAGTGTTCCGTTGAAAAAATGTCCGTCGAGGAAATGTCCTTGCACCATGTAAGAGAGAGAGAGAGAGACGAGAGAGAGAGAGAGAGAGAGAGAGACAGAGAGAGAGAGAGAGAGAGAGAGGAGAGAGAGAGAGAGAGAGAGAGAGAGAGAGAGAGGAGAGAGAGAGAGAGATGAGAGAGAGAGAGAGAGAGAATGTCTCCAATATTCAAGTAACGTAATTTAATCATGCAATAATAGATTAATATTTTCTATTTAATTTTGAAAGCAAATTCTGAAGTAGACCTTACAGCAGCTGGATTCTTGTAATTCTGTTAACACTAGTTTAATGTAAAGCCAAATGGCAACCATAAAACATAACATTTTTATAGTAATATAAAAACAATTGTTTTCTTGGAATTTTTATTAAACGCATATGTTGCTATCCCGTATTTATAAGAGTAAACTCAACAATAAATGGTAGTGCATATAATGTACGCCTTGCTTCCCTATCAACTTTTAGTCTTTAATAGTTAAAACAATGAAAGAAAAAAATATAAAGTGTTCTAAAGTTTTTTTTATTTTTTTATTTTAATGAGATCATCCTTGAACTGACCAGATCTAGCAATACATTTTTCATATTTAGAAGAATTTGCTTACATTTAAAAAAAATCTCATATCTTCCTTAATGTTCTACCAGACACTATTAGAAATTTCTGGAACATTTCAGAATCTTCTATTTAAAGTAAAAATTTCCAAAATATTTTAGAACTTTCTAGAAAACAGTAGAAATGCGTGGACGTATCAAAAATTTTTTTGAATTTACAAGAATTTTCTAAAATGATTGAGAATATTCTACGGTAGGTTCAAGTATATTCTAGAAAGATTGATAACATTCTGGAACACATTCTAGAAAGACTAAGAATATTCTAGAGTACTGATTGACAATATAAATGTAGGAGCTTCCAGACCACCAATCAGTTCTGCTTTGGCTGCATGAGAAGACATCACAAGAGGTAAAATGGTATCAAGAGGCTGCAATCATCCTCCAGGTGTATTCTGCTACATATGTCGGCAATTCATCAAGACAAGACCAAAGAAGTTCTCTGTGATAGCATCTGGAAAAATGGTGAAATTTAGCTAATGTAGAGAAAAAAAAATCTTAAAGCCATAAAAGCAAAGTTTGACAGGAATAATGGACATTTTGTTTTACATTGCAATGAAAAGAGTTGGAAAATAATACTTGCTTATCAAAGACAAAAAAAAACGTGTTATATAGTGTATTGCATCCATTATGTAAGAAGACAGTGGCCCTCTTATAATATATATATATATATATATATATATATATATATATATATATATATATATATATATATATATACGAGTATATATATATATATATATATATATATATATATATATATATATATATATATATATATATATATATATATATATATATATATATATATATATATATATATATATATATATATATATATATATATATATATATATATATATATATATATATATATATATATCATCAGCAAGTCGTAATCATCAGCAAGTCGCAAGTCGTAGTTCATAATATTTTTTTATTTTTGTTTACAAAATGGGACGACTTGCTGATGATATATATATATATATATATATATATATATATATATATATATATATATATATATATATATATATATATATATATATATATATATATATATATATATATATATATATATATATATATATATATATATATATATATATATATATATATATATATATATATCATCAGCAAGTCGTCCCATTTTGTAAACAAAAATAAAAAAATATTATGAAAAGCGGAAAAACAAGAAATCCGCAGCACTTTCAGTTCCAGGAATTTCGGATGAGGGATTCTCAAAATATATATATATATATATATATATATATATATATATATATATATATATATATATATATATATATATATATATATATATATATATATATATATATATATATATATATATTATAATCTCTTATCCGAAATTCCTGGAATTGAAAGTGTTGCGGATTTCGGATTTTTTTCGGTTTTCGTAATATTTTTTAGAATTTTTATTTACAAAATGGGACAGCCTGGGGATGTCATCCAAGTATAACACGATACCCACTTACATTTCATAATATAGCCTGTACATATACCCTGAATGTAGTTTTACAATGGCCACAAAAAAATATTGACGAAGTGTAAACATGATAGCGTGCCCACAGAACAAGGTTTCGATGCTCGGTTTAGAGTATTAAAGTGGCAAATTGTCACGCATGGCAACTCGCATGCCCTGAAGATGCTATGCTTAGTTTTTTTAATCACTGAGACTGAGAGTCTAGATTCTAGACCGTGAGGCACAGCGTTCACCTGCCGTTTCCTCTTTGCCGCTACCTTCTCAGTTCATCACTCACATTTCATTCTCCTTATATTACAATGGGTCCTAGCAGGCTTAACAACGAAGAGAAGAGTATTTTGATGGCCTGTGTTTGAGAAGGGCACAGTAATTGTGAGGCTGGAGGGAAGACAGGAAGATAAGAGACAACCATGGAAACAGCTGTCATTCCTGAGAGTACGAAAGGCCCTGGACGAAAAAAAAAACAAAAAAAACAGAAACACGAATAGTACTAAGTTAATAGGACGAATGCCTTGTAAAAACCGAATTGCTACGTTACGTCCTCTTTCTCTGTCCGGAGAAGTTTGTAAGGCGACAGGGAGTGACAGCTGTTCCAAGCGCTAGTGCAGCCTTCACTATGAGTGTGACAGCTGTTTCTGATGTTCCTATCTTCCTTTCAGTCTGACAATTACTGATGTCCTCTCAAATAAATGCCATCACAACACTCTTCGTTGTTAAGCTTGCCTGGACCCATTATAATATAAGAAGATCGTGGCAAAGGGGAAACGGGCAGGAGAGAGTGAGATATCTCTCACTGTGGCTGAAAGAATTCCTTTGGGTGACAATTTGACAGCTTTTGATGTCTTCCATGGCACCAAATCGAGCACTGGAGCTTTGGTTTATGAGCACGCTGTTATGTTTACTATTCTTTTTTTTTTTGGGTGTAAACCTTCCCTGCACTTTATGAAATTTTCCATTTATGACTGGTCGTTAACCTCATAAAAAAAATTTGATTCTGGATATATATATATATATATATATATATATATATATATATATATATATATATATATATATATATATATATATATATATATATATATATATATATATATATATATATATATATATATATATATATATATATATATATATATATATATATATATATATATATATATATATATATATATATATATATATATATATATATATATATATATATATATATATATATATATATATATATATATATTAATGTAAATACAATACATATTTCTCACCTAATCTACAGTCGCTCCTGGGTTCGGGGGGTCAGGAAGGAGACAGTAGGTAAGAAGTTTCTTTGAAATATCTGGCAGATCCTGATTGCTCCTTTAGTTCCATCCCCTCTCTCTTTGCCCTCTTCTGCAAAGACTGCTGCTCACGTCGAATGTCGTAGGCCTTAGCTGCGGGCAGGCAGATGAAAGGAAGGAAAGCGAGGAAAAAGATACAGGCAGCCGGTACGTACAGACTAGATGTGTAGCTTCCACTTAGATCCTTCACCATACCTGAGTAAATGTGTATGTTGTTACATACATAATGCACTACAGGAAAATACATTAGGAATCCTAACTATTCGTAAGTCCATCTCACGTTTTCAAGTTTTCATATTTATACGTAGGTAAAAAGCAGGCACATGGAGTAACTGCTTGATATTAAAAGCCTCTAACGGTAATAAGAAGAGAAATCATAAATAGTAAAACCTCAGTTAGAATGAAACAAAATCAGAGATTAAATAAAATCAGTCATACATTAAAATAAAGAAAAATATGCAAACAAAAAAAGAAAAGTAGAAAACTATAAGATTTACAATATATATATATATATATATATATATATATATATATATATATATATATATATATATATATATATATATATATATATATATATATATATATATATATATATATATATATATATATATATACTCGTATATACTCGTATATATATATCCAGAAGTCAGGCTATCCTAACACAAAGAACGCCTTCATTACCAGAAACAGAGAGACAGAGAGAGAGAGAGAGAGAGAGAGAGAGAGAGAGAGGGAGAGAGAGAGAGAGAGAGCAGGGGAGGGAGGAGGGAGGGTGGGAAGAAAGCTGATACTGTGAACAAATATATATATATATATATATATATATATATATATATATATATATATATATATATATATATATATATATATATATATATATATATATATATATATATATATATATATATATATATATATTTTTTTTTTATGACATGACAGCAAATCCTGCCCCTCTCACAGCAGCCTTATCTCGGTTTGCTTCTCAGAGTCACTACCTACGCAACTTTGTGGGGGCTTAGCAATATATATATATATATATATATATATATATATATATATATATATATATATATATATATATATATATATATATATAATAATTACTCCCAGAGAGGTCTAAACCACTGTTCAGAGGATGCTGTGAACCTGATGGGGTCCCTCTTATTGTTCTCGGAAACTGTGCCTCCGTGCTTGCACCTTGCCTAGTCAAACTCTTTCAGCTCTGTCTGTCAACATCTACCTTTCCTTCTTGCTGGGAGTTTGCCTACATTCAACCTGTTCCGTTCTAATCCCTCAAACTACCTTCCTATTGCTTTAATTTCCTGCCTATCTAAGTTTTTGAATCTATCCTCAACAGGAAGATTCTTAAACATCTATCACTTCACAACCTTCTATCTAATCTCCAGTATGGATTCCGTCAAGGCCGCTCTACTGGTGATCTGGCTTTCTTTACTGAGTCTTGATCATTCTCTTTTAGAGATTTTGGTGAAACTTTTGTTGCTGCCTTGGAAATATCAAAAGCATTTGATAGAGTCTGGCATAAAGCTTTGATTTCCAAACTACCCTCCTACGGACTCTATCCTTCTCTCTGTAACTTCATCTCAAGGTTTCTTTCTGACAATTCTCTTGGTGCTCTTGTAGAAGGTCACTGTTCTTCTCCTCAATCTATTAACAGTGGTGTTCCTCAGGGTTCTGTCCTGTCACCCACTCTCTTCTTATTATTGATTAATGATCTTCTAAACCAAACTTCTTGTTTTATCCACTCCTACGCTGATGATACCACCCTGCACTTTTCCACGTATTTTCATAGACGTGTCAACCCTTCAGGAGGTAAACATTTCACGCAGGGAAGACACAGAACTCTTGACTTCTGATCTTTCTAAAATTTCTGATTGGGACAGAGCAAACTTGGTATTGTTCAGTGCCTCAAAAACTCAATTCCTCCATCTATCAACTCGACACAACCAGACAACTATCCCCTCTTCTTCAATGACACTCAACTGTCCCCCTCTTCTACACTGAACATCCTCGGTCTGTCCTTTACTTATATTCTGAGCTGGAAACTTCATATCTCATCTCTAGCTGAAACAGCTTCTATGAAGTTAGGCGTTCTGAGACGTCTCCGCTAGTTTTTCTCATCCCCCCAGCTGCTAACTTTGTACAAGGGCCTTATCCGTCCATGTATGGAGTATGCTTCACATGTTTGGGAGGGTTCCACTCATACTGCTCTTCTAGACAGGGTGGAATCAAAAGCTTTTCGTCTCATCAACTCCTCTCTTCTAACTGACTGTCTTCAGCCTCTCTCTCACTGCCGCAATGTTGTATCTTTAGCTGTCCTCTACCGCTGTTTTCATGCTAACTGCTCTTCTGATCTTGCTAACTGCATGCCTCCCCTCCTCTGGCGGTCTCACTGCACAAGACTTTCATCTTTCTCTCACCCCTATTCTGTCCATCTCTCTAACGCAAGAGTTAACCAGTATTCTCAATCATTCATCCCTTTCTCTGGTAAACTCTGGAACTCCCTGCCTGCTTCTGTATTTCCACCTTCCTATGACTTGAATTCCTTCAAGAGGGAGGTTTCAAGACACTTATCCATCAATTTTTGTTACCGCTTTGACCTTTCTATGTGACTGGTATTTCAGTGGGCAATTTTTTTTTATTTGGATTTTTGTTGCCCTTGGCCAGTGTCTTCCTACATAAAAAAATAATAAATAAATAAACCAAAAAATAAATAAATAAACAAAAGAATATACATATATATATATATATATATATATATATATATATATATATATATATATATATATATATATATATATATATATATATATATATATATATATATATATATATATATATTATGACCACAAATCCTGCCCCTCTCACAACAGCCTTTTATCTCGTCTCGTTTCCCTAGGTCACCACCTACATAACTTGTGCAGGGCTCAACTGTGGGTTTCATGGGTCTTCTGGACTCTTACACCCTTTATACAGATAGTCGAAACACCAGATTCCATCCCTCTCACACTTGCTTTTATCTCCTCAGGGGAGGAAACTCCCATCTCTTGCTCAGAGCTGGGAGTCTTCCCACCCTCGTCAGTGACCTCCAACATACCTGATAAACCAGACTGGGCCCCGGACAGAATACTGGTACCCACAGCCTCCAAGCCATGTGATAATTTTGCTAGAGTGGCACTTCTAGGGGGCTCCGCTGAGTGCGGTAAACCAGCAAACGTATCTTTCAAACCCACGTCTTCAACTTCACCCTTATTAACACCCCCAAACTGAGTCATGTGCTTCCAGTGCTAGCTCTGCTTTGTTCCAATTAACCTCAGCAACATAACTCAAGGAAGAGCCCGGCTCTGACCTGTCTAAACCCTCTCCAGCAGTGAGACAGGTTTCTGGGCACTCCTCCGCCTTCTCCTCCGCAATCCTCTCTCGGTGGCCCTACCTTATCGCAGTCGATGCCAGGAGCTGCATAGGATTTCACCCGCCTTGCCACAGAGCAAGTGATAACATTAAATGCATCACAGCAGCCTCTCCATCTTGGTCAGGGTCTACAGATTGGGTTGTACCCAAACTCTCTGCCAGGTCATTCCTCAAAAAGGAAATCAACCCCAGACACTGGAAGAGTAAGTTGGATTCACTTTAGTTGTGGCAGACTTTTTGACAGCATTCATGCTCCTACACAACACTGCCTTCCCGGAGGCTATCTTCCTCCCCATAATATTCCGGCACAGAGATTGTTGGCAGCACGGTGAAAGAGTACACTATCCCAGCAATCTAAACAGTAATCTGGCACAAAAAGGGGCAACACCAATCCAACCGGGGCTTCGTACACTCAGGTAGAGTACTGACAGTCAACACAAAAGGAGCCTCCCTTGCCTTCTCTCCGGCTGGGTTACACTTGGGTTTAAAGACTTCTTCCTCCTTATCCTTATCAGCCCAAACTAGCAAAGCCACTAGTTCTGGGAAGTCTTAGGGACTGAAGCCATAATGACCTTAGGGCAATTAAATCGGAAGTCCCCCTCGCTCTACAATGGCAACAGGTGGACTGGCCATTAAATTTAGGGGTTCTATGTACCTTCTTCCCCGTTGTCCTCCATTTTGGATCGAAAGAAGGCCCGGTATTATATGAAGTCCCTGGCATAGACCTGTTCCCAGACCCAACACTGTGGCAAGGATTTCCAGTGGGGCCAACACTAACACTGCCTCCTAATCATTTCTCTCCACCCCACTAATCCCCTGCCCCTCCCCCCTCTCCCCCTTGGTGTTATACATGACAATGGGCCATGTATAACACCATGTATAATGTATGGGCAGTAGACACCTGCCGAAACGATAATTACTCCCAGTGAAGTCTAAATCACTGTTCAGGGGGTGCTGTGAACTTATCATTAAAACCAGCTGTGACCTCACTGAACGTTTCCCTTTGTGTCTCACAACACAAGGGGGCAGTCACAGCCAGGCCTCTAAAGACAACTCTCTTCCTCCACAAAAAACTGCAAACACTTAATAACACACACACCCTTCACTCAAAAATTTTAAAATCATCATGGCGACTCCTACACCAGCCTCAGAGTCCCCATCTGGGGAGGGGACCATAAATGTCCCCAGGTCGGACTGCCTTTATGTCGACGACCCTAAGTGTCTTGAAACCCCCTCAACTTTTTCTTCATTAACTTTTGCAACATTCGCGGTCTAAGATCTAATTTTCAATCAATAGAACATAACCTCTCCTCTTCTAAACCTCATCTTCTTTTCCTCACTGAAACTCAGGTGTCTGAGGGAACTGACAGTAGCCCCTTTTCTGTTCCCTCCTACTTTCTCTATCCTCATTTTCGATCCAAAGCTGGATATTGTGTTCATGTGCGCAATGACTTAAGCTGCTCTCGTGCCCACGCTCTTGAATCTTCCGAGTTTTCCACCATCTGCCTACGACTACAGAGTCATTCTCACACTAAATTTATCTGTGCTGTGTACCTCTCACCTAACTCCTCTGACTATAAGAAATTCTTTGACTACTTAACTTCCAAAGTGGAGCACATTCTGACCTGACCCTCTTCCCTTTTGCAGAGATCTCCATTCTTGGAGACTTCAATGTTCACCACCAGCTTTGGCTTTCCTCTCCCTTCACTGACCATCCTGGTGAACTAGCCTACAACTTTGCTATCCTCCATGACCTAGAGCTATTGGTGCAACACCCTACTCGTATTCCTGACCGTCTTGGAGATACGCCCAACATTCTTGACCTTTTCCTGACTTCTAATCCTTCTGCTTATGCTGTCACCCTTTCTTCTCCGTTGGGCTCCTCCGATCACAATTTCATATCTTTATCTTTTCCTATCACTCCAATCCCTCCCCAGGATCACCCTAAGCGAAAGTGCCTCTGGCGTTTTGCCTCTGCTAGTTGGGGGGACCTGAGGAGGTATTTTGGTGATTTTCCTTGGAATGACTACTGCTTCCGTGTCAGAGACCCGTCTTTGTGTGCTGAGCGCATAACAGAGGTGATAGTGTCTGGCATGGAGGCGTACATTCCTCACTCTTTTTCTCGTCCTAAACCTTCTAAACCTTGGTTTAACACAGCTTGTTCACGTGCTATACATGATAGAGAGGTAGCCCACAAAAGGTACTTAAGCCTTCCATCACCAGAATCTCATGCACTTTATATTTCTGCCCGGAACCATGCCAAGTCTGTTCTTCAATTAGCCAAAAACTCCTTCATTAACAAAAAATGTCAAAACTTTTCAAGATCTAAGTCCCTTCATGACTTCCGGCATCTAGCCAAAAATATCTCCAATAGCTTCGCTTCTTCTTTCTTCTTCTTTCCCTCCTTTATTTCAATCAGATTTCAACCACTGCTATCACATCTATTTCTACAGCTGAACTCTTCGCTCAAACCTTTGCTAAAACTCTATCTTGGACGATTCTGGGCTTGTTCCTCCCTCTCCTCCATCCTCAGACTACTTCATGCCACCTATTCAAATTCTTCGCAATGATGTTTTCCATGCCCTCGCTGGCCTAAACCCTCAGAAGGCTTATGAACCTGATGGGGTCCCTCCTATTGTTCTCCGAAAACTGTGCCTTGCACCTTGCCTAGTGAAACTCTTTCAGCTCTGTCTGTCAACATCTACCTTTCCTTCTTCCTGGAAGTTTGCCTACATTCAACCTGTTCCTAAAAAGGGTGACCGTTCTAATCCCTCAAACTACCGTCCTATTGCTTTAATTTCCTGCCTATCTAAAGTTTTTGAATCTATCCTCAACAGGAAGATTCTTAAACATCTATCACTTCACAACCTTCTATCTGATCGCCAGTATGGGTTCCGTCAAGGCCGCTCTACTGGTGATCTTCTAGCTTTCCTTACTGAGTCTTGGTCATCCTCTTTTAGAGATTTTGGTGAAACTTTTGCTGTTGCCTTGGACATATCAAAAGCTTTTGATAGAGTCTGGAACAAAGCTTTGATTTCCAAACTACCTCCTACGGTTTCTATCTTTCTCTCTGTAACTTCATCTCATATTTCCTTTCTGACCGTTCTATTGCTGCTGTGGTAGACGGTCACTGTTCTTCTCCTAAATCTATTAACAGTGGTGTTCCTCAGGGTTCTGTCCTGTCACCCACTCTCTTCTTATTATTCATTAATGATCTTCTAAACCAAACTTCTTGTCCTATCCACTCCTACGCTGATGATACCATCCTGTACTTTTCCACGTCTTTTCATAGACGTCCAACCCTTCAGGAGGTAAACATTTCACGCAGGTAAGCTACAGAACGCATGACTTCTGATATTTCTAAAATTTCTGATTGGGGCAGAGCAAACTTGGTATTGTTCAATGCCTCAAAAACTCAATTCCTCCATCTATCAACTCGACACAACCTTCCAAACAACTATCCCCTCTTTTTCAATAAGACTCAACTGTCCCCCTTTTCTACACTGAACATCCTCGGTCTGTCCTTTACTTATAATCTGAACTGGAAACTTCACATCTCATCTCCAATTAAAACAGCTTCTATGAAGTCAGGTGTTCTGAGACGTCTCCGCCAGTTTTTCTTACCTCCCCAGCTGCTAACTCTATACAAGAGCCTTATCCTTCCATGTATGGAGTATGCTTCACATGTCTGGGGGGGTTCCACTCATACTGCTCTTCTAGACAGGGTGGAATCAAAAGCTTTTCGTCTCATCAACTCCTCTCCTCTAACTGACTGTCTTCAGCCTCTCTCTCACTGCCGCAATGTTGCATCTCTAGCTGTCTTCTACCGCTGTTTTCATGCTAACTGCTCTTCTGATCTTGCTAACTGCATGCCTCCCCCTCCTCCTGCGGTCTCGCTGCACAAGACTTTCTTCTTTCTCTCATCCCTATTCTGTCCACCTCTGTAATGCAAGAGTTAGCCATTATTCTCAATTATTCATTCCTTTCTCTGGTAAACTCTGGGAATTTCTGCGTGCTTCTGTATCTCCACCTTCCTATGACTTGAATTCCTTCAAGAGGGAGGGAACAAGACACTTATCCATCAATTTTTGACTACTGCTTTGAACTTTTTATGGGACTGGCATTTCATTGGGCATTTTTTTATTGTTTTTTTTTTTTTTTTGCCCATAGCCAGGTCCGTCCTACATAAAAAAAATAGATAAATAAATAAATTAATTATTAAATAATAATATGTCATTGGACAAATCGTCTTTAGTAATGGACCACTCACTGCCCAACAAAGTATTATATCCTCCTGCGAATTAGCATCGTTTACAGTCTCCTCGACGGCAGGCCTTGATAGCATGGCCTGAGGAGGGAGTAAATTTTCATTACACAGAAACATATTTGTAATCATCTGTGTTGAGACCCTTTTAAAGTGCCTCGGACCACTGTTGTAACAACACAACAAATACACAAATAAACTGCCTACACCAGCAGGTGAGGGTCTACTACCGCTCACAGACACGTTAAATACTCGATGGTACCGTAAAGGAGTTAGGGTAAATTAGATATTAACTCACGAGGTACAACAGACACAGGCAGTCTCTCGGAGACGCCTAGTTCTTGCCTATCATCAGCTGGGGCTTACTCCTTCACTAGACAAGTAATAATATATGACTCAAATCGCCCTCTAAGCTTATAACGCACAAATTCTCCAATCCTCGCCCTGTTTCGTGATGTGCATCTACCTCTCTTATCAACTGTCCCACGACTGAGGGACGCCATTCCACCAGGATGTGTCTCACAGAATGGGGGAGAGTAGCATGACAAAGGAAATAGGGGTGGGAGACAGGGGCGGAAGGGGGAAGGTGACGAGCCGCTCCCGGCCTGCCGCACACTCATTACGAGCGGCAAGCTACAGAGACTGGTACTTTCTTAAAATCAATGTGAGCGTATTATAGGGGCTAGGTGCATTCTGATCACTATACAAGCAAGGGGAACTATTAAGTTAATTATTGGGTGGCACTCAATACAAAAAAAATAAGGAAAACTAATTGAGGAAGAAGAAAGACTATGTGCAGGGAAATTTGCAGTACATTCCTGGAGTGAGCGGCAGGCAACCATCGTACATCGCGCATCTCCACTTCGTACCTGCCGAACTTTCTTCAAACTCATTCTCTCTCTCTCTCTCTCTCTCTCTCTCTCTCTCTCTCTCTCTCTCTCTCTCTCTCTCTCTCTCTCTTACACCCCAAAACAATATATATATATATATATATATATATATATATATATATATATATATATATATATATATATATATATATATATATATATATATATATATATATATATATATATATATATATTGCTGCGGTGGCTTCAAGGTGAAGTAGAGGAGGGAAGATGAAGAAGGAAAGTTGTTGGAGATATTCTTGGTTAAGTGCCAAAAACTACAAGGGAGAGTTAGATGTGATTTTTTTTTTTTTAATTAAAGGTTAACTCCCTAGATTGTTGAATGAAAAAAAAAAGATGAAAGCCAAAGCTAGTGAATAACTCTTCAAGAATGCTGATCTACAGAAAATTCAAGTGAGTCCGGATGTATTCTATTTTGTAAATAAAAGTCAACTTTTTTTTTTTTTAGTTATAGGAGTTAAGTGAATAATACAAGGCAATGATAAACTGCACCTGAGAGGAACTCTGAGATCTAACCCGGATGATAAAAAAAATAAAAAAAAAGGGAAAAATCAAAAGTGTGGTCACGAAAGCAAAATGTCGTTGCGCAGTAACCTTTTTTCGACTGGAAGTGAGCATAACAAAAGTAGGAGAGTACAGAAAAAGATATGTCAGTAAACTCAGACGCCAGTGTTTCAGGTGAGGTTTAGTATGGGTGTAGTTGAGTATGCTTCTAAACAAAAATAGTCCCTGAAAAGAAGAAAACTGATTAATGAGCTAACTAAACAAATTCTGTATGAAGTCAGTTTCTGCTAAAACGTTAAAATATCACCTGTCACGGGTCCAATGGTGAAGAAGCCCGTCGCATCGAATAAACATTTAATACTGAGCACTTGCAACACCATGGAAGCATCAAGCGTGTCCATTATCACTGGACCTAAGGAAGCTGACGCGAAGCTCATTGCGATCCCAAAAACTGCCATCGACGCCGCCTTTACGTGAAGATCCATGACAGAAATGAACACTGCAAGCAAGGAAAATCTCTTGAAATGTGGACTGAATAAGCCAAAATCAAGACATGGTATCTTGCTCTTTTTCTTTTTTTTACATGAATTGCGCATATTATATGACTAATGTAGTTAAGTTCATGAAATCAAAATCTATCACATATAAATAGTTCTGAAAAAAAACTTTCTTTCTCTCTGTGCATGTGTGTGTGTCTATATATATATATATATATATATATATATATATATATATATATATATATATATATATATATATATATATATATATATATATATATATATATATATATATATATATATATATATATATATACACACACACAGAGAAAGAGAGAGAGAGAGAGAGAGAGAGAGAGAGAGAGAGAGAGAGAGAGAGAGAGAGAGAGTTTTTTCCTGATTTCTCCTGATGCCAGAATCCACAAGTAAATGACATATTTACATTATATATATATATATATATATATATATATATATATATATATATATATATATATATATATATATATATATATATATATATATATATATATATATATATATATATATATATATATATATATATATATATATATATATATATATATATATATATATATATATATATATATATATATATATATATATATATATATATAATTATAACCAGCTCCAGTCCCTCTCACAGCTGCCACTACTTTCGGTCAGCTTCTTTAGGCTACTATCATCTGAAACATACTGTGGGGCACTTTATCATGTGAACCTTGGCCAGTTCACTGGTCATACCCAGTTACAAGCCTCAGAAATTACCACCCTGTTTCATTTAACCAGAGGGAAGATACAAAATACAACACCGACTTTTTACAATAGCTGAGAAAGAATTTGCTAAGCCACTTCCTAGGGTGAGACAGACAAAACAGATGCCACAAAGATGGGGGTATAATACCCTGAGGGATACCTAACACAAAAACTACCATCCGCTGCCTAGCATGATATTATATCATTCCATTTATTCCTCTGGCCCTTGACGCATAAGACTATTAGCCAAGGGCAGTAGCATTTAACAAATATAAAAACACTCAAGACACAAGGGAGTTAACAGAAAGGGAAGGGATGGGCGAGGTTCGTCTCACCTCCCCATTCAGAAGACTTTAATACACGCAAAAAAATAAATGAATAAAAAAAAATTATATATATATATATATATATATATATATATATATATATATATATATATATATATATATATATATATATATATATATATATTTATATATATATATAAAGGAAAAGGCGCACAGCACAATTGAGGCAGTTCTTTGCCCCAGTCTAATGACAGCGGCACACCTGAAGCCTCATTTCTTGATTTAATCGTATTTAGTATGATGGGGGCCTACCAACAGTGAAACTCCTGTTACTATTTCTGGCCCTCTAATATGTCATGCAACCCACCGGCTTTCCAACTATAACTTTCTCATTTGATATTTTGGCTCCAACTGACTTGTGAGAACACAATACCGGACACAGTGCCTTCCCATGTTTTTTTTTTTTTTTTTTTGTAGGCAGGATACTGGCCAAGAGCAACAAAAATCTAATAAAAAAAAATGCCCACTGAAATACCAGTCCCATAAAAGGGTCAAAGCACTGGTCAAAAATTGGTGGATAAGTGTCTTGAAACCTCCCTCTTGAGGGAATTCAAGTCGTAGGAAGGTGGAAATACAGAAGCAGGCAGGGAGTTCCAGAGTTTACCAGAGAAAGGGATGAATGATTGAGAATACTGGTTAACTCTTGCGTTACAGAGGTGGACAGAATAGGGGTGAGAGAAAGAAGAAAGTCTTGTGCAGCGAGGCCGCGGAAGGAAAGGAGGCATGCAGTTAGCAAGATCAGAAGAGCAGTTAGCATGAAAATAGCGGTAGAAGACAGCTAGATATGCAACATTGCGGCGGTGAGAGAGAGGCTGAAGACAGTCAGTTAGAGGAGAGGAGTTGAGACGAAAAGCTTTTGATTCCACCCTGTCTAGAAGAGCAGTATGAGTGGAATCCCCCCAGACATGTGAAGCATACTCCATACATGGACGGATAAGGCCCTTGTACAGAGTTAGCAGCTGGGGGGGTGAGAAAAACTGGCGGAGACGTCTTAGAACACCTAACTTCATAGAAGCTATTTTAGCTAGAGATGAGATGTGAAGTTTCCAGTTTAGATTATAAGTAAAGGACAGACCGAGGATGTTCAGTGTAGAAGAGGGGGACAGTTGAGTGTCATTGAAGAAGAGGGGATAGTTGTCTGGAAGGTTGTGTCGAGTTGATAGATGGAGGAATTGAGTTTTTGAGGCATTGAACAATACCAAGTTTGCTCTGCCCCAATCAGAAATTTTAGAAAGATCGGAAGTCAGGCGTTCTGTGGCTTCCCTGCATGATATGTTTACCTCCTGAAGGGTTGGACGTCTATGAAAAGACGTGGAAAAGTGCAGGGTGGTATCATCAGCATAGGAGTGGATAGGACAAGAAGTTTGGTTTAGAAGATCATTAATGAATAATAAGAAGAGAGTGGGTGACAGGACAGAACCCTGAGGAACACCACTGTTAATAGATTTAGGAGAAGAACAGTGACCGTCTACCACAGCAGCAACAGAACGGTCAGAAAGGAAACTTGAGATGAAGTTACAGAGAGAGGGATAGAAACCGTAGGAGGGTAGTTTGGAAATTAAAGCTTTGTGCCAGACTCTATCAAAGGCTTTTGATATGTCCAAGGCAACAGCAAAAGTTTCGCCAAAGTCTCTAAAAGAGGATGACCAAGACTCAGTAAGGAAAGCCAGAAGATCACCAGTAGAGCGGCCTTGACGGAACCCATACTGGCGATCAGATAGAAGGTTGTGAAGTGATAGATGTTTAAGAATCTTCCTGTTGAGGATTGATTAAAAAACTTTAGATAAGCAGGAAATTAAAGCAATAGGACGGTAGTTTGAGGTATTAGAGCGGTCACCCTTTTTAAGAACAGATTGAATGTAGGCAAACTTCCAGCTAGAAGGAAAAGTAGATGTTGACAGACAGAGCTGAAAGAGTTTGACTAGGCAAGGTTCAAGCACGGAGGCACAGTTTCGGAGAACAATAGGAGGGACCCCATCAGGTCCATAAGCCTTCCGAGGGTTTAAGCCAGCGAGGGCATGGAAAACATCATTGCAAAGAATTTTAATAGGTGGCATGAAGTAGTCAGAGGATGGAGGAGAGGGAGGAACAAGCCCAGAATCGTCCAAGGTAGAGTTTTTAGCAAAGGTTTGAGCAAAGAGTTCAGCTTTAGAAATAGATGTGATAGCAGTGGTGCCATCTGGTTGAAGTAGAGGAGGGAAAGAAGAAGAAGCAAAGTTATTGGAGATATTTTTGGCTAGATGCCAGAAATCCCGAAGGGAGTTAGATCTTGAGGTTTTGACATTTTCTGTTAATGAAGGAGATTTTGGCTAGTTGGAGAACAGACTTGGCATGGTTCCGGGGAAAAATATAAAGTGCATGAGATTCTGGTGATGGAAGGCTTAAGTACCTTTTGTAGGCTACCTCTCTATCTTGTATAGCACGAGAACAAGCTGTGTTAAACCAAGGTTTAGAAGGTTTAGGACGAGAAAAAGAGTGAGGAATGTATGCCTCCATGCCAGACACTATCACCTCTGTTATGCGCTCAGCACACAAAGACGGGTCTCTGACACGCAAGCAGTAGTCATTCCAAGGAAAATCAGCAAAATACCTCCTCAGGTCCCCCCAACAAGCAGAGGCAAAACGCCAGTGGCACCTTCGCTTGGGGGGATCCTGAGGAGGGATTGGAGTGATAGGACAAGATAATGATATGAGATTGTGATCGGAGGAGCCCAACGGAGAAGAAAGGGTGACAGCATAAGCAGAAGGATTAGAAGTCAGGAAAAGGTCAAGAATGTTGGGTGTATCTCCAAGACGGTCAGGAATATGAGTAGGGTGTTGCACCAATTGCTCTAGGTCATGGAGGATAGCAAAGTTGTAGGCTAGTTCACCAGGATGGTCAGTGAAGGGAGAGGAAAGCCAAAGCTGGTGGTGAACATTGAAGTCTCCAAGAATGGAGATCTCTGCAAAAGGGAAGAGGGTCAGGTCAGAATGTGCTCCACTTTGGAAGTTAAGTAGTCAAAGAATTTCTTATAGTCAGAGGAGTTAGGAGAGAGGTATACAGCACAGATAAATTTAGTATGAGAGTGACTCTGTAGTCGTAGCCAGATGGTGAAAGATTCGGAACATTCAAGAGCGTGGGCACGAGAGCAGGTTAAGTCATTGCGCACATAAACGCAGCATCCAGCTTTGGATCGAAAATGAGGATAGAGAAAGTAGGAGGGAACAGAAAAGGGGCTACTGTCAGTTGCCTCAGACACCTGAGTTTCAGTGAGGAAAAGAAGATGAGGTTTAGAAGAGGAGAGGTGGTGTTCTACAGATTGAAAATTAGATCTTAGAACGCGAATGTTGCAGAAGTTAATGAAGAAAAAGTTGAGGGGGGTGTCAAGACACTTAACTTAAGGTCGTCAACAGAAAGGCAGTCCGACCTGGGGACATTTATGGTCCCCTCTCCAGATGGGGACTCTGAGGCTGGTGTAGGATTCGCCATGATGATTTTAAAATTTTTGAGTGAAGGGTGTGTGTTATTAGGTGCTTGTAGTTTTGTGTGGAGGAAGAGAGTTGTCTTTAGAGGGCAGGCTGTGAGTGCCCCCCTGTGTTGTGAGACACAAAGGGAAACGTTCAGTGAGGTCACAGCTGGGTTTAATGATAAGTTCACAGCACCCCCTGAACAGTGATTTAGACTTCACTGGGAGTAATTATCGTTTCGGCAGGTGTCTTACTGCCTCCTCCTCTTATATATATATATATATATATATATATATATATATATATATATATATATATATATATATATATATATATATATATATATATATATATATATATATATATATATATATATATATATATCCCTTCGTAGTAGCGAACCGAAGTTGAAACGTATGAAAGTCTAAAACTCGTGTTTATTTTGAAATAACAAAATTCCAGCCAGTCCCTATAGCGTGTGTGAAATTATTTATTGAAGTTGAAATGCTTTTTTGGAGAGAAAAAGCTTGTGAGCCGTATCGAAAGTGAGCAACATGGTTTCCAGGGAGAGAGGGTATGACGACTAACTCCCTCATCCCGCCTTATCCTTCCTTTGATTGTCGATTCACCTTCAGAGGAGTAGGAAAAATTTGTTGAGAGACCTGGTATAATTACGTAATTCTGCTTATAGAGGCAATATGAATAATTGTTTGAGGGACAAAGTTTAGTATCTCTCTCTGCCATTCACCGATGCTCAGAATACCGCTCTCATATCTGAGTTTTTGTAGAGACGACCAGAACTCATTGATTTTTTTTTCTTTGCTATCTTGCATCGTTTGTCTGTCCAGGCAGTTTGGCAGTCTGCCTGAAGTTAATTTGTTTCCTGAGTCGAGTTGACAAGTCTCGTGATCTTTAGTCAAATGCTACAGGCTATTCGTTGTTTTCACTGTGTGTGCATTTTCTCTGACAAAGGATAATTCTTTAGTATTATGTAGTGTTTCGTACCCTTATTTTTCTCATGATCCGCTAACTTTGTAATAGAAGAGATTAGTCTTCTGAGAAACCTGAGACGAGCTGAACAAAGACAGGGACAAAGTGATATTCTGAGAACAGTTGGAGGATCTGTCATTTGAAATCGTCCTCAGGATATTGCGTACTGTTGTGTGGCATCCGTTGCTGCTTTACTTCCTAGAACGTGACTGCCGAGTCCTTTAAAGTTTCTCTTTTCTTTGTTTTTTTTGTTTTTGAGTTTTATTATTTTTCCAGTAGAGGCAAGGGTGGTGATCTTGAGGCTTTAGCTGTTTATGGCGTACAGGAAGCCTGTACTTGTCTGTGCTTATCCCCGCACTTTGCTGCGGGGAATAGCTTATGGAAGCTGACCCGAGAGTAGTGGCAGTGATTGGCAGAGTCGATAGTGATCCACGGAAGGGGCTCATTAGGGGCGTAGCAAATATATATATATATATATATATATATATATATATATATATATATATATATATATATATATATATATATATATATATATATATATATGAGGCACCTAGAGCCACAGTAACGTAAGCGACACTCCGGCCGAAATGATCATTTTTATCGCACTGTCTTTTCCCACCTTCCTAATGTGACGAGAAACAGAGTAGAAGTTAGAATGGACACAGCAGTAGGGTAAAAAATCCACCCAAATGCAATTATTTGTAGACACTTCGAGTCGCTCTCGAAGCAAGCCGATGAGCGGTGCCAGAATGAAGAAACTCCCGCTTAGCAGCCAGCGAGCCAATGGCAGTACAGGCTGCGCTTCACGCGACACGATTGACAGCAGCCTGCCTCCCCAACATATCACACCCACAGACACGCATGCATCCTCCGCCAGCTCGCCACCACTGAATGACACTCTGCCTTTCTTTTACGCTAATACGCAAGATTTCATCATTATGGCGGACAACAACATGCCCCCTGAGGAGCCAGAACCCTCTAGGGGGAAGGAAAAGTGTGCGTAATCCTGCAGAATGGAAGATAAACTTATCTAAAAGACGAAGGAATATGGGAGAAGCATACCTGAGCAGGTCTACAGGCCGCCACGCACAGGCGCAGGTAATGGGGCCTCCCTGTGCTGATGGCTGCTATCATAAAATTACATTGCCGATAGCCACAGTCTTGCGCAGGGTATTTTGGGCCATTGGTAATTTTGCACTACAGAATGCCTACGTATAGAAGCTATTTTTCTACCGTTTATCATTTTCTCCTGTTATTAGGTGGTCAGATTAGGAAGTACGTGCACAAGTGTCGCTTACCTTTTTGCTTAATACAATTAGTACATCAATCAAGAATGGCTTTAGTGATGGTGAATCTCAATAAACTACATGCTCTTGAAACAACTTGACACAGAACAGGAATAAACAATGGATGCATGTTTGATAAACAAAAATACTGCAAGTGTTTTTTTTTTTTTTTCACAAGTAAACCAGATGAAAAAAAAAAAACAGTCATCCATTAACCTTTAATTTCACTAAATGCCCAGGTATAGGCTGTAAACCACATGCAATAACAAACATTTTGAAGCCCTACTTCCTATCTCAATTAATAGAGGAGATATTGCATTCTGAATGTTGCAAAACTTTGATCGCTTTATTCTCCGTTTTCTATCACTGGCGCTCACGTTACTCTGGCTCTTGGTGCCTCATACATATATATATATATATATATATATATATATATATATATATATATATATATATATATATATATATATATATATATATATATATATATATATATATATATATATATATATATATATATATATATATATATATGGCAAGGGGCCCCTTGGCCCTTGCCCGGGTGGGCCTCCTCAGCCTTCCTTCCCTCAACTCGCTAGTACTCAAGTGTCACCGCCACTTGTGCAGCGAGGCTGCGGAAGGAGAGGCATACAGTTAGCAAGATCAGAAGAGCAGTTAGCGTGAAAAAAAAAGCGTAGAAGATAGAAAGAGATACAATATTTCGGGAAGATAGCAAGAGATATGACATTGCGGCGATAAAAAATAGGCTGAAGAAAGTCAGTTAAAGGAGAGTTGATAAGTCGAAAAACTTTTGATTTCTCCCTGATTAAAACAGTGGTATGAGTGGAATCCAACATCAATGTGAAGCTTCCATACATGGACGGATAAGACCCTCTGTAGAGAGTAAACAGCTGGGAAAGGGAAATAAAAAAAAAGATAGATAAATTAATTAATTGGAAAAAATGGTGGAGACGACTCTGAACGCCTTAATGATAGAACGAGTTGCAAGAGTTTGACTAGGCTAGGTGCAAACACGGAGGCACAGTTTTGGAGAATAATGAGAGGTACTCTCTCAGGTCCATAACTCCGAAGGATCTTAATAAGTAAGAGCGAAAAGTTCACCTTTAGAAATAGGTGAGATGGCAGTGATGCCATCAGATTGAAATAAAGCAATGGAAGATGAAGAGGTGAAGTTACTGAAGATGTTTGTGGCTAAGTGCCAGAAATCACGAAGGAAGCTATATCTTGAATGATTTAAACACTTTCTATTAATGAATGAGTGTTTAGGTAGTTGAGAAAAGACTTGGCACGATTCGAAGTAGAAATATAAGAATGATGAGGTTCAGGTGATAAAAGTCTCAAATATCCTTTGTGGGCCACCATGTATAGCACGAGAACATGTATAGCACGAGAACAGGCTATTTTAAACCAAGTTTTAGAAGGTTTAGGACGATATAAAGAATGAGTAATGTACAGATTCATGCCAAACATTTTAAACTATGTTATGCGCTTAGCACAGAGAGATGAGTCCCTCACACAGAAGCAGTAGTCATTCCATTGAAAATCAACATAATATACACTCAAGCTTCTCCAAAATGCCAAAGGCACCTTCGTTTTAAGGGATCCTGAGGGGCAATTGGAACGATAGGACAAGATACAGATATGAGATTATGATCGGTGACACCATAAGCCGAAGAATTGGAGATAAGGAAAAAGTCAAGAATGTTGTGGGTATTTTCAAGACTGTCAGGAATATGGGTAGGGTTTTGTACTAATTGCTCTAGGTCATGGACGATATCAATGTTAAAGGATAATTGACCAGGATGATCAGCGAAAGGAGAGAACCACAGTTGGTCGTGAACACTGAAGTCTCCAAGAATGAAGATATCCTTGAAATGGAAGAGAGTCAGGATGTGCTCTACTTTTTATCTGAAGAAGTCAAATATTTTATTTTTTTATTGTAAGAGAATTAGGTGAGAGGTATATAGCACATCGAAAGTGATTCTTTAGTAGTAGCCGGATTGTGGAAAACACGGAAAATTCAAGAGCTGGGGCACAAGAGCTAACTAAGATGCTGCACAACATTCAGCTTTGGATTAAAAATGAGGAAGGAGAAAGTAGGAGGGGACTGAGAAGGGGGCTACTTCAGTTGCTTCAGATACCTGTGTTCCGGAGAGGAATATATATATATATATATATATATATATATATATATATATATATATATATATATATATATATATATATATATATATATATATATATATATATATATATATATATATATATATATATATATATATTGCTATGTGCTGCGTAAATAGCGAACAAGAGGAGGTGAGAACAAAGAGGAAGAAGAGAGAGAGAGAGAGAGAGAGAGAGAGAGAGAGAGAGAGAGAGAGAGAGAGAGAGAGAGAGAGAGAGAGAGAGGGACGGAGTGGGAAGTGAATGCATCACTGACAGGTAGCTCAGTCCACCCCAAATTTAGTTTAAAACCCTCAGTGCATAGTCATTCTTCTTCCCCCAGTTAATTTTCCTTACTTCTCGTTGTCCTTTTGTAATGAGTCCCACAAACCATCTAGTTGAAGAGTCCATCTCACTTACATAATAATCAGTATGCATCCAGCCCCTGTAGATTGATCGTAAATATTTTTGAATGGTAATAGCGTTAGGAGAGGCGGCGAGAGGGGGAGGGGGTTGCACAGCCGTTCCTTTCCCTCCCCTCTTACATCAATCATTTCATGTGACTCTGCCTCCCTTTGTTAGGCGTTGTCCAGTTGGCTAGAGAGACATGCATTCCAATGTAGTGAGAGGCTTGAAGAATACATGTGATATAACTTTGAGGGCTTTTAGTTTGATATGATATTATTTGTCTGATGAAAGCGATAAGCCCCTGCTGATAATAAGCGGGGGATAGGTATCCCCAAGAGTTTGCCTGTGAATGTTCCATCTTGTAAGTTAAAACATAGTTCACATCGACTCCTCAACAGTAAGTCTAGTATTGGCGTATCAGAGCAGTCAGTAGACATTATTTCTGTCTGTGGGTTGTTTGTTCAGTGTGTATGATATTTCGTCGTATTGTTAAATGTTGCTGGGTTTCAGTGCTCTTTTATAAATTCTGGGCCTTGAGGATCACTGTTACGCTACTGTGCAGTAAAGTATGCTTCTTTCCCATAAAGTGTCGTTCCTGTCAGGGACAGGGCCTGTCTTCTGAGAGGTTGAATATAATATTGTTCAGCAGAAGGAAATAATATCCTATGGATGTGAGTGAATTTTTGTTTTGTAGTTTGTGAGAGTGGAAGTCCATAGAATATTACTATTCTTATATGTGTTTGTCGCTTGTCGTAGCTGTGTCTCCAAGTATGGGGTTTACCATTCTTTCTCTGCTATTGAAGTAATTTGGAGGTGAAACAGACTGGTGACTTCAGTTGTGTAATTCATCATAGGAGGCGAGAAGGATCCTGTGGAGGTGAATGTGAGCTCCTTACTACACTGTAATGTAGTACAGTGTAAGGAGGTTGAAACAGGTTGTGGCAGCCGAAAAGAGGAGTGGAACTTGAGGTTATTAATTAACCCATTAATGGGCCCTGCACTAAGTTACGTAGGTGGTAACTTGGGGAGGCTTACCGAGATAAAGGCAGCTGTGAGAGGGGACGGGCTTTGTGGTAGTAAGAGAAATTGGCGACTTCGCCAGGTTAGCTGGAAGCTTTGTACCAACGTGGGGAAAACAGTTGCTTATTTATTTCGTTATCCTTTGTGTGCCAGCCCTCACCTTACGTCATGGAGGGAAAGGCTGTTAACCAAAATAGCTCGCAACCCGAGTCTTCTACTTTTGCCGGGAATGGAAACACAGTTAGTAGAGTCCCACAAGTATTGTGAGTGCTGTGTTTGCCCTGTCCACAGTGTTGGTGGATTTTCCCAGACAGAGAGTATTTCTGAATACATGAGATTTAAATTTAAGCTGGAGATGAGGAGAATGGAGTTGAAGGAGGCTAGGGAAGCTAAGAGACTGCAAGCTGAAAAGTAGAGAGAGTTGCGAAGGCTTCAGCTAGAAGCAGAAGCTGAGGAAAAAAGATTGAAGGCTGAAATGGCTAGAGAAGCCACGAGGCTTGAGGCTGAGAGGTAAGCCAAGAGGCTTGACGCTGAGAAGGAATCCAGTGGGCTTGAGGTTGACAAGGAGAAGGAAATGAGATTACTAGAGGCCGAAGAGAAAGCGAGAATGCATGAGAAAGAAATGAAGATACTTGAGGCAGAAGCAGAAAAGGAGGAGGCTGAAAAGTATAGAATATTTGAGCTGGAGAAGACTCGGATTGAGGTTAATTCACCTTACGGTATGAGGAGAAAAAGAGTGAGGAAGAATACGGTACATGGTGAGGATTTTGAATTTGATTCCTGTCTTTGATGAAAAAAAAAAAAATAAATAAAAGTGATGGAATGGCCTCGGAGATTTGAGAAGAAGGCAGCCGAATTTAATTGGCTTCAGGAGACATGGGATGGCCTGGTGGCTACGATAGGATGTCAGTAGAGGATTTGCAGAGGCATGGGGAGCTTAAAGCTGACATCCTGAGAGCCTATCAGCTAAGGCCAGAGGAGGGAAGAAAAGGCCAGGGGACTCATACTTCGAGTGTACCCGCTATCTTCAAGAAATATTTGAAAAATGGATTGCTAGCGATCACGCCACTTCATACCGTGACTGAAAGGACCTCATGGTAATGGAACAGTTTGTAGATATGGCTGAAAAAGAACTTATACCGCTGCTCAGGGAGAAGAGATTTAAAAGCCTGAAGGAGGCAGCTACTTGGGCTAATGATTATGTATTGGCCTATCCCATCAGCAGGATACAGAATTTAAGGGGGCTGGTGAGAAATGGTCAGGAAGCATTGGTAGTGTTGGCCACAGTAAATCCCTATTACAATGTTGAGTCTGGGAAGAAATATCTGCCAGGGAATTCATATAACACAAGACCTCCTTTCGATCCAAAAAGGAGGACAACAAGGAAGATGGTACATAATACCCATAAATCCAATAACCAAGGAGCTGTCAGCTCCTCTCACCACTGTCTTCACATCTTGCCTGAGGGAGAAGAAGTGGCCCTCAGTATGGAAGGAAGCGAGTGTGGTCCCGGTTCACAAGAAAACTCAAGGTCTGAGCCCAGCAACTACAGACCCATCTCCCTGTTCTCAGTTGTGGGCAAGTTGCTGCTTTCATCTGTCAACACCTGAGCTAGAACCACCTCCTCTTAGAGAGGCAGTTTGGCTTCAGGCCTGGACGATCCACCGCAGATCTCCTCATCCCCTCCAAGGACTAGCAAGACGCCTTGGAAGAACGCCTGGACACCCTTATGGTGGCCCTGGACATTGCTGGGGCTTTCAACAGGGTCTGGCACGCGGGGCTCGTTGTAAAGCTTCGCTCCAAGGGTGTCCAAGATGACCTGCTAATGCTGCTCGAAGATTACCTCCAAGGCAGTAACCTTCAGGTAGTAGTCAACGGGCAGTCATCAAGGCCTTCACCTGTCCGGGCCTCAGTTCCACAAGGCTTCGTCTTGGCTCCAGTCCTATGGAACATATATATATATATATATATATATATATATATATATATATATATATATATATATATATATATATATATATATATATATATATATATATATATATATATATATTGATGACCTCCTCTGGCAGCTGTCATCTGCGGCAGCATACGCTGACGATTGCAAACTCTCCCGCTCCTACTGCCGCCTCGACAGTCCGCGTGCTGTCACTGAGCTGAACAGGCAGCTCGGACTGGTGGAGCAGTGGGGAAAGATGTGGCAGGTTAACTTCGCTCCTGAGAAGACGCAGGCGATGGTCATCTCGCGGTCTCCAGGTGCCTCACGTAGTCTCAGGACAGCTGCGTTTTGGAGACAAGAGCCTGCCAATCCAGGATTACATCAAGATCTTGGGCGTATCTGTGGAGCGAGGCCTACACTTTGATCACCACATTGCTTTTGTCGACCGCCAGACCTCTCTCCGAGTCTCTGTCCTGTGCAGGATGGCGAACACCCTCGACACACGGGGCATCCTTACGATATACAGGGCAAAGATACGCTCATGTATATGGAGTACGGTGCCGTGTCAGGATGTCGAGTGGCGTCACCCACATGTAGAGACTGGATGCTGTGCACCGGCGAGCCCTGCACTTGGTGGCTACCGACGAGGACCAATAGCACCCAGCACCAGTAACGCCACTGGAGCACCGCCTGGATGTGTCTGTACTAGTGGTATGTCACAAAACTCAGGTGCAGAGAGTCCCCCGACCTTGACCCACTGAGGTTGTTGCCACACACAGTGCAAAGGTGCACCAGAGCTGCGGCCAGTAGCAACAAGCTAGTAAAGGTGCCTCGATCTCGCTCTAGCGAGATCGAGCGCACTTACAGTCAGGACCTACCAGCGCACCTACACAGTCAGGACTTCGCGGCTGTGGAACATTTTCACTGTGGCCACGCCCCAAGTGCAGGACATGTCCACACATCAGGTGAACCTGGCAGCCCACAGGTGGCGTAGCGTGCACCTGGCATCACCGGCTCTTTAATTTTTTGTCTTGCATTAATATATTTCATTGTTATGTACTGTTATCTTAATGTTAATTAAGTATAGTGTTATTTCCTGTAATTAATACTATCAAAGGCTTTTTAAATAATTATATTTTCAACGTGGAATTTTAAGCCTTTCTGTAAATATTTGTTTAAATATATATATATATATATATATATATATATATATATATATATATATATATATATATATATATATATATATATATATATATATATATATATATATATATATATATATATATATATATATATATATATATATATATATAGAGAGAGAGAGAGAGAGAGAGAGAGAGAGAGAGAGAGAGAGAGAGAGAGAGAGAGAGAGAGAGAGAGAGAGAGAGAAATGAGGGAACACGGCACTCTTATGTGGACTCCGTGGAAGGATAGGGTATCAGTGATACAAATGATTTTTTTTCCTCTCTCTCTCTCTCTCACGTTCTCTCTCTCTCTCTCTCTCATCTCTCTCTCTCTCTCTCTCTACCGTTCTCTCTCTCTCTCTCTCTCTCTCTCTCTCTCTCTACAGTACGTTCTCTCTCTCTCTCTCTCTCTCTCTCTCTCTCTCTCTCTCTCTCTCTCTCTCTCTCTCTCTCTCTCTCTCTCTACACTTCTCTCTCTCTCTCTCTCTCTCTCTCTCTCTCTCTCTCTCCCCCTCTCTCTCTCTCTCTCTCTCTCTCTCTCTCTCTCTCTCTCTACACGTTCTCTCTCTCTCTCTCTCTCTCTCTCTCTCTCTCTCTCTCTCTCTCTCTCTCTCTCTCTCTCTCTCTACTACGTCTCTCTCTCTCTCTCTCTCTCTCTCTCTCTCTCTCTCTCTCTCTCTCTCTCTCTCTCTCTCTCTCTCTCTCTCTCTCTACACGTTCTCTCTCTCTCTCTCTCTCTCTCTCTCTCTCTCTCTCTCTCTCTCTCTCTCTCTCTACACGTTGAAGTAAGGTGTTATTGAGATAGTACATAAAATAAGATAATTTCTGGAGACATTGTTATCCTGGTAAATAACTATGTCGGTAACTCGTGAGTCGCTCACAGTGAACATACACAATTTCTTTAACATTCATTTCAATCCTTATGTAATTATAAAATTGAAAGAGATTTGTATACCGTATTTATATAGAGAGCAAAATTTACACACGGTCAGAAACTTAAACTATGAAAAAACACTTCATAATAAAGTAGCCAATCTCTGCTGTCATCTGGGCGACGATTGTGTCGAGTTTTTGTAAGTTACTCTTTCCTAGTCGATTACTCCATATAACACGATTTTTTTTAACTCTTTACATTACAAAATATTAGAAAATGTCCATTATAAATGTCAAACTTTGCTTTTGTGGCTTTTAGAATGTTTTTTTTTTTCCCAAAATAGCTAAATTTCACCATTTTTCCAGATGCTGTCACAGAGAACTTTTTTGTTCTTGTCTTGATGAATTGACCACATATATAGCAGAATGCATTTAAAGAATGACTGCAGCCTCTTGATGGCATTTCACCTCTTGTGATGTGTCTTCTCAGGCAGCCAAAGCAGAACAGATTGGTGGTCTGGAAGCCCCTAATTTTACATTGTCAAGCAGTACTCTAGAATATTCCTAGTCTTTCTAGAATGTGTTCCAGAATGTTCTCAATCTTTCTAAAATATTCTTGAAGTTACTTTAGAATATTCTTAATCATTCTAGAGAATTCTTGTAAATTCTATAAAATTCTTGATACTTCTACATATTTTTACTGTATTCGAGAAAGTTCTACAATATTCTGGAAATGTTTACATTTAATAGAATGTTCTAAAATGTTCTAGAAACTTCTAAAAGTGTCTGGTAAAACATTTTGGAAGTTTCCAGAAGATTTCTGAAATATGAGCAAATTCTTCTAAATATGAGAAATTTCTTGCTAGATCTGGTCAGTTGAAGAATGAACTTATGAAAATAAAAAAAAAAATCTTTAGAAAAAAAAATCTTTATACTCTTTCTTTCATTGTTTTAATTTATATGTAACATTTTGAAAAAACATTTTGAATTTGATAAGCAATTAAGATTTTGCAAAGGTCTTTACCTGACATGAAAACCAATAATAACCCATACTGTAATAAAATAAGGCAAAAATGTAAATTAATTGTTCTAACCACAAAAGCAAAGTTTTATGCTCAAAATAACATTTTCTATTTATTTATCTATTTATTTATTTTTAGATTTAAATAACTGGAAAATTTAGTTTGGGCAGAGAAAAGACAAAAGAAAATTTTTTTTTACATAATGCTATCTATCTATTTTATATTGATGTGTCCAATATTCTTGTGTACATGCACATGTTTACATTTTTTCATGTGTAATGAGTACGTACGCTATATTCTGGTAAGAATGGAATTCGAATAATATTTCTAATAACGAAAATGAATAAAAAAAATAATTACCGCTTATATTTACATGCTTTGAAAAACAATCCGGTAGTGTAAGGATTAAGACAAGACGAACTCACAAACAAGACACGAGAAACTACTATAAACGAATGCCTTCGAGCACACAGGAGGGTCTCTGCTCTCTACACGAGCTCGGCCTGTCACACACGCAGCCCAAGAGTCACTTCCCTGGGTATATTGTGTATTACATACAACTACCCTTTCTGGCAGACTACTATGGAGACTCCTATTCTATATAAGTTGGCCGGGGGCGAATGGCCAGTAATGAATCACTTATCCTATTAAGGGCGCTGATCCGACCAACGCTTATCCCGCCTCAGTCTCCATCTAACAGTAGCGCTCGTCTCAGTAAATCTACTCCATCTCAGTGCTGGCTTGTGGCTGAGTGTGAGAAAGTGCGTCACTCTCCCACTCTGCTGCTATGGGAAGGGGGTAGAAGGAGGGGCTGGGCGGCGACGCACATACATACTCACAACTTCCCACACACTGCTCTCGCGTGGTCTTTACTTGAATAAAACACTTTATTTTTAATAATTATACTGATTAAACTAGGGGGCTAGATGAATACTGATTACTTCATTGTCAAGGACACCTTTTCTAATAAATAGTGAACGAGATTCTAATTGAATAGAAAAGGGGAGGAAGTAAGGAAATTTACGTGGGGAACATGAGTGACTGCTTGCATAAATACCTTTCTAGAAGTGTTAGGCTTGGTAGCTCTGTGTCCAGGACTCCTCCAAGTCTCACTCCCAACCTGTCTTACTTCTCATCTGTCGCTCTTTCTTCCCTTTTATTATTCTTTTCTCATTCATTACTATTTCTTAATTTCATGTTGCGTTATGTCGCTGCACACAACAATATATATATATATATATATATATATATATATATATATATATATATATATATATATATATATATATATATATATATATATATATATATATATATATATATATATATATATATATATATATAATAGATGATAATCGTTAATTTAATAAATTTATTATTTTTAATAATTATTTAAGTTAAAATAATTAAAATTAGCTAATTAGAATAGATTAAAGTACCTCAGGTCACTGGATTCTTTCTGGATAATTCCTAGTTTAAGGTTTAAAAATCACAAATGAGTGACAGAACGAACAGTGTAACTAGCTGTGACGTTCTTGCTGGACCCCTCAGGTACTTTCTTTACACACAAGAAGCCTGATTCATTCTAGACTGTGGCTGCGTCAACCTTTTTGGCTGACTATTCACATTGGCAGTTATGTCTGGCGACAGTGAAAAGACTTGTGCTTAAGCGGGTCTAGAATGTTTTTAGATCTGTAAAATTAATCACATGTATGTAGTTAGTGATATTACCTACGAGTGCGATAGGGATTGCGCCATAGGCGGTAGCCATGATGGGGAAATTGCTCCCACCGCAGGTCGAGGAGAGACACGGATGGATCAGTCTTGTCAGGAAGTGAAACACGCCCAGCATTGTCAAGCAGTATGCTGCATCCTCTAGAGTGTATCCTGTTGTCTGCATCACAAAAGGTATATAACTTAATATAAATACAACTGCTGTGAAAAATACAGCATGTGAAAGAGCAATTATAACTACTCTCGCAGACTTTAAGAGCAAAAGGTTGCTTTTCCAAGTGTCTAGTATGGCACGTAAGTGGTCAGATTTACTGTCCTCAGATTCTTGGATGCTGGCGCGGTGGACATGGTTTCTGGAGTGCCATTCCACAGGATGAAAGACCATGCTTGCTGGAATCTGGTTGAGACAGGCACCGCCAGTGATGAGAATTGCACCTCTGAAGCCATATTCATCATGGAGGTACGTGAAAAAATAGGGAATCACCAGCAGATTGGCTGATGATCCAAGGACCATGATGGTATTAGCGATGTCTCTCCGTTTTGTGAAGTAGTGAGAGATGATGGAGTAGGTGATCATGATCTGGCTACCCACCGTCGACCCTGAAAAACAGGCATGTGTGTTAGGTGTCTGGTGTGCAGCACATAAAAACGTTATGCATACCTACATACAGGTGGTTCCCTACTTGATGGAGATTTTTACCTGTAATTTTTTTTTTTTTAAACGAAAGCGATACCTGTTATCCTTCTTTTGCATGGTAGCTGTGATTGGTTAGAGCTGCCTTTGACATAGATATTTTTGGTTTCCCTTCTTTCTCTGCCCCTTTACATCCGTCTATTCACATATTCCTCATCGTCCCCAACCCTCTCTCTCTCTCTCTCTCTCTCTCTCTCTCTTTCTCTCTTCCCGCAATGTGCATATAAAATACAGATAGATAGATGGGTATCCTCTCTTACCAATTATTATTCCATTGACGCAAGGGAATGTTAACCTCTCGCATTACAATTCCCGTGCTCCAAGCTGGGCCTGGTGTGTGTGTGTGTGTGTGTGTGTGTGTGTGTGTGTGTGTGTGTGTTTTACACCATATGAACTATCCTGAATATTTGAGTAAAAGATAAATAAAGTGTTTGAGAGAGAGAGAGAGAGAGAGAGAGAGAGAGAGAGAGAGAGAGAGAGAGAGAGAGAGAGAGAGAGAGAGAGAGAGAGAGAGAGAGAGAGAGACCCCTAATAATCAGGTAACTGCTGGTTTGCACTACTAAGACACCGAAAGAATGAGAGAAAGGTTTATTTCAAGAGTTTATTTATGATTTTTTTTGTTTCCTTCTGTATGTATGAATGAATGCACACACACACACACACACACACACACACACACACACACACACACACACACTGCACAATATGAAGATTTAATGAAAATTCAGCATTAATGAAAGGAGCACCAGTTCCTGGCAGAGTGCACCTGCCGCCAGTGAAGTGAAGAACATGAAGACGTCCGTGGTTGCAAAAGCAGACATGACCACAGCAAGACTGTTCACAAGGCCCATGAACAGTGCAACCTTGCGCCAGCCGAGCGTGCCCACCACGGGGCCCATGAAGATTCCTATGATGCAGGAGATCATGAGACCAGTGCTATAAATCCAGGTAATGAAGGTAGTAGTCGTGCCCAACTCCAACAGGAAACCAGAAAACAGCATGCCAAAGTTTAAGTCGATGACTCCGATGAGAGTCTGAGGTTTGGGGGAAAAAATCCATAATTAAGATCTTAAAAGATAAGCAAATACTTCCAAATAAGCAAATATAAGGTAAAACATCAAAATCTTTCAAGATATATCTCCTTTCGTGATTTCTTGCACTTAGCCAAAAAATATCTCTAAAAACTTCATTTTATTTTTCCCTCCTTTATTTCAACTTGATGGCGGCCAGATTACTAAACACGTGTGTTACATATGGTATTAATTCCGTGCCTATCTATAATAACAATGCTTATGAGCACAGCTGTGTGGCGAGGTGTGTCCTTTGTGTTAAGCTGTGTATGTGCGAACCATAGCCTTACACGTTTGTATCCTTGTGTTACGAAGGTAATCACTTGCAGACTAACCCCTCAGTCACTGTGCTCATCTGAGATGCCTTGGTGTTCCGTGTGGGAGTCTATTGTTTATAATCTGGTTACCGGAAGAGCTGTGAGTAGATTTTCTATGCTTATGCATCGATTTTTGTGTGCAGTAACTATTTATTGCGTGTCGCCTTAGCTTAAACAATTATATTAGCATTCAGAAGATGATTATAATGAACTTGAATTGATCTAACGATCTTTTAAACATGTTAGAAGCTATATAAGTTGGCCTTAATGATCCTGTAATGGTGAAGTATAATGCTTATACACAGATGGATATATATATATATATATATATATATATATATATATATATATATATATATATATATATATATATATATATATATATATATATATATATATATATATATATATATATATATATATATATATATATATATATATATATATATATATATATATATATATATATATATATATATATATTGTTACAAACATGGGTAGAAGTTTGTAGCATAAGGTAGTGGAACGAGTATAAAATAAAACTTACAATCATTATTAAACTAGATATCCACTACCTGAAGCATGTGTGCAACTTATCCAGGACACAATGATCCCGCTTCGGTTCAAGTATGTGCAGTTAACATAACATATACATGCTAATGAACATTGAAGGAAACTAAAGATTGCAAAGCATATACAACTTAATAAGCAGCAAATTGAATGAAACATGTACCAAATACCCTTTTACGTGACTAGCATCTCAGTGGGTTTTTTTATTTTTTTATTTGATTTTTTGTTGCCCTTGGCTAGTGTCCCTCCTACGTAAAAAAATAAAAAATAAATAAAAATAAAGGAAAACAAATATATACCCAAAATACAACACAAATATAAGTAGCTCAGGCGTGTACGTAATGAAGAGAGTGAGTGTACGTGTGTGAGTGCTCGTGTTTGTGTTCGTGTTCGCCACGTCTTCTTCTAACTCACTTCGATGTAACCGAATCCAGGCAGCAGGAGGGAGGACGATTACAACTGCGAGAAGCGAGTGAGACTGACCTGTGGAGGTGGAAGTCATTCGTCAGCTCAGTTAGCTCGATCGAGACGTGGGTCGAAACGCGTTTCCAAAGCTTCGTCTTTATGATATCGCCACAGTGTAGCCGAGACGGTATTCGAAGCTGATCGTTAGTTGGAGAGATTAGTGGCTGGCGAGGCAGTTACAAGGGCCGTAATACCTCCCCCTTGAGGAAGTCGACACCCTGTAACAAGAACCTTGGTGATGGTAGAGACGGGAGAAAAATTGGAGAAGCCCTCGACAGCATCAGAGGTGGATTCGCGAGAGAGCGTCGGTGATGATAATTTCAGAGCCTTTTATGTGCCGGATGGTCACGTCATAAGGCTGGAGGAGAAGTGACCATCGGAGAAGACGCTGGTTGATAAACTTGTTTCGCTGTAGGAATCTTAGAGGATTGTGATCGGTGAATACCTGCAGGGGCTTGATGCTGGCGTGCAGGTAGCTTTCAAACTTTTGAATTGCTGAGACAATTGAGAGCAGTTCCTTCTCGATGGTGCTGTAATTCCTCTGTTGGATGTTGAACTTGGCTGAGTGATAGGCCACCGGATCCGTTCTTCTCCTGTAGGAGGACTGCCCTTGAGGCGATGTCGCTGGTGTCGGTTTGTAGAGAGAATGGCCAGGAGAAGTCAGGTGCCTGCAGTAGCGGCTCGCAGGTTAGGAGATACTTGAGTTGATCGAATGGCCGCTGACAGTCTGGTGTCCACTCGAATTTGGCAGTTCTACTAGTTAGTCCTATTGGAAAGCAGGTGACTTGTCCCACCGAATGTAGTTTTGGCCAATTTTACCGTCTCCCATGCTTCCTGCAGTCTGTGGAACATTACATCAAGTTGGTGGATATGCTGCTCTCAATTATCTGAGAACATAAGAAGATCGTCTAAGTATACCGACACTCCGAATAGGTCTTGGACGAGGTGATTCATGGCCCTCTGGAAGGTGGCTGGGCAATTTCTCATCCCAAATGGAGCCACCAAGTAGTGAAAAAGCCCAAAAGGGGTAATGAAGGCTGAAATTTCCTGAGCTCTCTTAGTGAGAGGTATTTGATAGTAGCCTTTTAAGAGGTCAATCTTAGTTACAAATTTGAATTGTCGCACCTCATCAAGGAGATCATTTATTTGTGTTAAAGGATAGGCATCTGCCACAGTGACAGCATTTACTTGTCTGTAGTCCGTGCAGAAGCATAGTTGACCATCTCTGGGGATGAGTATGCACGGTGGAGCCCAGGGTGAGGGACTAGGTGCAGCCAAACCCTCTGCGAGTAGGTAATCAACCTCTTTCCTCATCAGATCTCGTTTCTGAAGATGTAGACGGTAAGGAGCTTGGCGGATAGGTGAAGTGCCTGTTAAAAGTTGCACGCCATGACACATCAAGGAGCACTATTGTGGGTTGTTTTGAAAAAAAAAAATATCTTGATGCTGCTCCACAGGTGAAATTGTCTTGTGCTTGTGAGGAAGATGGGTGGCTGATATTATTGTGTAAATGTTCAAGTATATATGTATTACTAGAGGTGTCTTGCATATCTGAAATTGTGTCTGAGTCTACTTGCTTAGTTTCTGCAATTATATTTGACGCACAAGGAACAAGTAACACTGCAGTTAGCGCTGCAGTTGGAGAGTCCGGTGCAGACGTTCGGTGCTTCTATAATTTGAGCAAGTTGAAATTAATTACTTGTGAAGACTTACGGCGATCAGAAGTCTTAATTATATAATTTGTATCACTTACTTTCTTGAGGATGTCATATGGACAGTGATACTTTACCTGCAAAGGGGAACCAGGAATAGGTATAAAGGCGATAACTTGGTCATCCTCTTTGAAAGTTCTTACTTGAATGGCTCTATTAAAATGAGCCTTCATCCCACGTTGTGATTGCTGGAGATTAGAGTTGGCAAATGAAAGGACTTTATAAAGAGTGGATTTTAACTTATCCAAATAGTGGGAGACCATAACAAGTCTATGGACAGTTGAGTCAAGTAACTTCTTAACAAGTTGTAGGGGTTCCCTCACTTTCCTACCAAATAATAATTCAAAAGGAGAGACACCAAGGGTCTCCTTCGGTGTTTCTCAAATAGCGAACAACATGAAGGAGGAGTGTCATCGAAGAAGAGGGGATAGTTGTCTGGAAGATTGTTTCGCGTTGATGGATGGAGGAATTGAGTTTTTGAGGCATTGAACACAGCCAAGTTTGCTCTGCACCGATCAGAAATTTTTGAAAGATCAGAAGTCAGGCGGTCTGTGGCTTCCCTGCGTGAAATGTTTACTTCCTGAAGAGCTGGACGTTTATGAAAAGACGTGGAAAAATGCAGGGTGGTATCATCACCAAATGAGTGGATAGGACAAGAATTTTGGTTTAGAAGGTCATTGATGAATAATAAGAAGAGAGTGGGTGACAGGACAGAACCTTGAAAAAAATCACTGTTAATAAATTTAGGAGAAGAACAGTGACCGTCTACCAAAGCAGTAATAGAACGGTCAAAAAAAAAAAAGATGAAGTTAGAGAGAGAAGGATATAATCCGTAGGAGGGTAGTTTGGAAATAAAAGCTTTGTGCCAGACTCTATCAAAAGTTTCTGATATATCCAAAGTTTCACCAAAATCTCTAAAACAGGATTACTAAGATTCAGCAAGGAAAGCCAGAAGATCACCAGTAGAACGGCCTTGACGGAACCCATACTGGCGATCAGATAGAAGCCTGTTAAGTGATAGATGTTTAAGAATCTTCCTGTTGAGGGTAGATTTACAAACTTCAGATAGGCAGAAAATTAAAACAATAGGACGTTAATTTTGGGGATTAGAACGGTCACTCTTTTTAAAAACAAGGTGCAAGGTGCAAGCACGGAGGCACAGTTTCGGAAAACAGTAGGAGGGACCCCATCAGGCCCATAAGCCTTCCGAGGGTTTAGGTGTTCTACAGATTGAAAATTAGGTCTTAGATAGCGAATGTTGCAGAAGTTAATGAAGAAAAAGTTTAGGGGGTGCTGGTGTAGGCGTCGCCATGATAATTTTGAAAATTTGAGTGAAGGGTGTGTGTGTTATTAGGTGCTTGTAGTTTTGTGCGGAGGATGAGACTTATCTTTAGAGGGCAGGATGTGACTGCCCCTTTGTGTTATGAGACACAAAGGGAAACGTTCAGGGAGGTCACAGCTGGGTTTAATGATAAGTTCACAGCACTCCTGATCCAGTGCTGAAGACCTCAATGGGAGTAATTATCGTTTCGGCAGGTGCGTACTACCTCCTCCACTCAATATAATATAACGTGGTGTTACCCTTTTAATTTTCCCATTCTTTATTAACCATATGATCTTGTTTCCTATTCTTCTGAGTGTTGTTGATTTATTGTGAGTTGTGTTTATAGAAGCATTAGTATGGTATTTTTATTTCATATAACAATGTTCGTTATATTGATAATTGTCTGAAATGTGAGCTATAATAATTTGGAGTGCATGTGGTGTATTGGCGCTTCATAATGGTGTGTATTGATGACATTTTGATGTATGAGAATGATAAGGGATGCTGGATCTTCTTTCCGGGTGGTAAGGTGGTAAGTGGATGTGAGCTTGTCTGACACGGTTTTGAGGCTAGAGGCCAGCTCCTGTTTTGGAACCGAGTGGCTGGTGTAGAGTATCTAGCGATAAGGAGGAAATATGTTGTTTCTAACCTTAAAACTGTGTCAGACTAGCTCACGTCCACTCACGACCTTGACCACCCGGAAAGAAGATCCAGCATCCCTTGTCATTCTCATACATCAAAACGTCATCAATACATGTCATCACAAAGTAGTAACACACCACATGCACTCCAAAATATTATAGCTCACATTTCAGACAATTATCAATCTAAAGAACATTGTTATAGCAAATATAAATATTATACTAATGCTTTTATAAACACAATTCACAATAAATGAACAATTCTCAGAAGAACAGGAAATAAGACGATAAGATCAACAAAGAATGGGAAAATTATAAGGGTAACACATCCTTCATAGAAAATACGAGTCTCCTATTATAAAAGGTTCACATTTCGCTGGCATCCATGACAAGGTGTTAGCAATAACATTATCTTTGTCTCTCATATGCGAAATAATCAAATCATATTCTCGCGAAATTAGGCACCACCTCATCAAACGTTGGTTACTGTTTTTCTTTTTATGCAGAAATACAAGTTGGTTGTGATCAGTGTAGACATAGACAAGAAAGCTACTTCTAACATAAATGGAAATGTTGGAGACTAATATCAACCTTAATGCTTCCTTCTCAATCGCACTGTAATTATTCTAATATGGTAATAACTTCTTGTATGCGTGTGTGGCCTTGTTCAAGTCGTTGGGCCGATCGCTGATTCCTCATGTATTTGTTAGTATAGTTACATTGTTGGGGTGAACTGTTTGTGGGCCAGTCCAGCTGTAAAGCAGGAGCTTTGGCGCCGACGGGAGTGACCTGAGCCACGGATGTGAGGAGATTCTTGGAGCAAGGGAGGGAGTTGAGTTCCCGCTTAAGACCCTCTCGAGTACCTGCCCTCACCTCTACCTGAGTAGCCACTCCGCTCGTTGTCATTGCTGTTACCCCGACTATAGACGTGCTACATTCATATTATTTGTATTAATTAAAGAGGAAAAGTTGACAAGACTTCTTTCTTTACTGCCAAAAGCTATCTAAACAGTAAACAGTGTGTCCCGTGATGGACTTCCGGGAGCTGAACACATACATCGAGGCCTTCACGGCAGACAGTGACGTGTGTGCGGACAGAATGCGGGAGTGGCGGAGGCAAGGAGTAAAACACGTCCGTGATTGACCTTGCCAAGGCTTACTTGCAGATCAGGATTCACCCGTCCCTATAGCCTTACTAGACCGTGTGTTCTAAGGGCCAAAAATACTGTCTGACACGACTAGGTTTCAGTCTCAACGTGGCTCCATTAGTGATGAAGGCTGTCTTGAATTACGTTCTTTCTCAAGACCCAGTTGTAAAGTGAGGAAAGTCGGCGTATATTGATATCTTTATCAATGAAGATGTTGTTACGGCCAGCCACGTGAGAGCACACTTGCAGAGTTTTGGGTTGAAAAGCAAACCACCTGAACGGTTTGTTGATGGTGCACGAGTGCTAGGCCTTAGGGTCTGGGGGGAATACGGAGGACTCTTCTGGAAGAGAGATAACAAAGTGGCAGACGTGTTAAACGAGCTCACGCGTAGGTCCATTTTCTCCTAATATGGCAACCTGGCTGGCCACTACCCTGCGCGAGGCTGGCTGCGGCTTTTTGCGGGTGGCAACGGCCTTCATCAAGAGAAGATCCAACGACGTCACAGAAAAAAAAAAAAAAATGTGACGATATTATCACCTGTGGAGAAATAAGGACGCTCCTCGAAGAAGTCAGGAAAAGTGATCCCGTGCGAAGACGATGGAGCGCCAGCAGTGACGAGGCCAGGGTTTGGGTGGATGCCAGTTCTACAGCACTTGGTGTGGCTATAGAGATAAACGGGATCATCGTTGAAGACGCCAGCTGGCTGCATAAGGACGAATATCAATATATCGGAGTTAGACGCTGTCATTAAAGGGCTAAACCTCGCTCTGGCTTGGATGATCAAGAAGATGAAAGTGCTCACAGACTTCTCAACGCTACAACGCTGCATCTCTGATGGCATCTCGGGAAGGAGCAGACTTAAGACCAAAGTGGCAAGCAAGATGCTCATTTGAGGAAGAATTGGGATAGTGCAGTCGCTGATCAAAGAGTGCGGCCTTCAGCTGTCTGTTACCCTTCTACCTTCCATCAACAACAGGGCAAACAGTCTGACGCGTGTGGCGCAGCATTGTTTAAAAGCTTCTGCCGTCCACCCTACAGCTGAACATCCTGTATGTGCCACCAGCAGCGAGGTAACCAACACTGACAAGATCGCGGAAATTCATCACGCTACTGGTTATCCGGGGGTAAAGCGCACACTTTACTTCGTGAAATGAGTAATTCCTGAGGTTAACAAGCGGGAGGTGCACGCTGCTGTCGCTGACTGTGACGTGTACCAGTTTGTCGATCCAGCGCCGATGAAGTGGTGGAAAGGAAACCTTAGTGTGGCACAGATTATGTTGGTCGACACTACCAGAAGCTCATCGACTGCGAACCGTCACGTTTTGGTATCTGGCGCCAGTATAGACTCCAGACCAGCGAAAGCGTGATCAGACAGCTAGAGGCTGTGTTGTATGAGCTTGGGGCGCCTGCAGAACTGCTAACAGACAACGACACTGCCTTCCGTAGCCGACTGTTGGCTGATTTTGCGAAGCGATGGTCTGTGTGTCTCCGCTTTCGCTGTGTTCACGTGCCGTCTAGCAATGGCATAATCGAAAGATGTTATCGCACGGTAAAGGTTATCGCCGTGAGAAAACACTGTTCTGTGGCAGAGACGGTATATCCTTATAATTTTAGGCCTCATGATGATCTTACGTCGTCAACAGCGCCAGCGAACATGCTGTATCAGTATCGAGTAAGAGTTCGCGAAGTGGATCTGAGTGAAGAGAGTGAGCCGGAAGTTGAAGGCCCATACCAAGCTGGAGACAAGGTGTGGGTGAGGCCTCTAAAGGAACGTTGTGATGAGAGACACAGGAGGGGCACGATAAGAAGTGTTCTGTCACTTCAAGCTGTATAAATCGATGGAGTCCCTCGCCACGTGAAGGATCTTCACCTCCGCACTTCCCAGAAAGAAGCTGAAGCGACCATAGAAGAAAAAGACGAGGAGCTTTACATTACCCTTAATGACCAGGCTAAGGAGGGGAAGATCGCGCCTCTGATGCAAATGATGAGTCGGATCATGGCGCCGCGGTTGATGGGCCGGAATGTCCGGTGCCACATCGGTCGTCAACGACTAAGAAGTCTCATGTGCGTAGATTGTTTGAGTGAGATTCAGGGGGAGTGTAAGAGTGTGTGGCCTTGTTCAATTCGTTGGGCGGATTGTTGATTCCTCATGTATTTGTTATTGTAATTACATTGTTGGGATTGTGGGCTAGTCCAGCTATAAAACAGCTTTGGCGCCGGTGGGAGTGACGTCAGCCACGGTGGTGAGGATATTCTTGGAGCAAGGGGGCGAGTTGAGTTCCCGCCTGAGACCCTCTCGAGCAGCTGCCCTCACCTCTACCTGAGCAGCCACTTTGCTCGTTGGCCTTGCTGTTACTCCGACTGTAGACGTGCTGCATTCATATTATTTGTTTTAATCAAAGAGGAAAAGCTGACAAGACTTTTTTTTCTTTACTACCACTCTTCTTAAAATAGTAACTCACAGGATTATCAACATCATTAACTTTTCGAGTCAAAACATTACCAACCTCTTCACCACTGGCGTCACTATATAACTTAAATGGCTTTTCATGGATTGGTGTTACCAATATGGGTGCATTTAGTTGCATATCTTTAATCTTACTTAATGATTCTTCACAGTATTCACTAGAAATAAACTTTATTTTCTTTGACAACCTGGTCAGTAATAAGGCAACCGATTTTTTTTTTTTTTAACAAAATTTGTGGTAGCATCCACACATTCCTAGAAATCGTAATACTTTTTTTTTTTTTTTTTACTTTTTGGAGATGGGAAGTCGACATTTCTTTCACTTTTTCATCTAATGTCTGTACTTTTTTGTGTCCAGCTCTGTAATCCACATAATCAACATATGCATCCGTTTCTTGGTCAAGTTTGCATTGAGTTTACCTCCATTTATCTATTTTTTTAAATACTTCCCTTAACAATGAAATATGCTTATATATATATATATATATATATATATATATATATATATATATATATATATATATATATATATATATATATATATATATATATATATATATATATATATATATATATATATATATACTACAGTTCTGTACATTTCCCAACACTTATTTCATAAAACGCCGAAATACACTGTTGCCATGTTTTATATTGGTATTGACACAGGCCATCCATTGTTACAAATGTTATTAACTCTTTTGCTTTCTGTCAGACCAGTCTGCCAGAATCCTTTCAACAGATTAAGCTTCATCACAAATCTAGCATTTCCTGTTTGGTCAATACAGTCTTCTACCCTTGGAATTTGAAAAAAAAATATTACTTTTGGTTATTGCATTTACACGACTGTAATCAGTACAAAATCTATAAGTACCTCCGTGTTTAAGCATCAACACACGGGGTGAGCTCCAGGGATTGTTACTTTTCTCTATTAAATCATGGTCTAACGTATTTCTTCCTTCAATATTTCCTTCTTATATAAAAGTATCTTGTAAGAATGCTACTTAACTGGCTGTACATCATTCACAGCATCATGAGCAAACACATTAGATCAACTAGGTGCATCAAGAAACAATGTTGTAAACTCATCTATAACTCTCTCAATATCTTTCTGTTGATTACAATTGAAGTCATTTTGAACTTGTGTATGGGCATAAAGTCCAAGACCATCTGCGGTTGCGTTGCCATTTATATTGCTGATTTTAAACAGAAGTCTTTGATACCCAGGGAGATTACAAGGGAAAAATTGTTGGAAAGTCAAAGTAATATGAAATGTTAGTATGAGAAATTATGTAGAGAGCGAAAGTTTAAGCCAGTCGACAAGGTCTTATTTTAGTTACCTCTACAAAATTATCCCCTAAAATCTAAATGTTTTGGTCCATAAAGTAAGTTATATGAACTATGTGGTTGCTACTCTAGATAGACATAAGAGTGAGCAGTTATGTTATGTGAACATGTTGAAACTTTATCGTGAGAGGAATGGAAAAAAAAAGTAAATGAAGCTGATAGGAAGAGTTTATGTCAAGTTGGCAATTTAAAAGAGGTGATAAAAATGTAGATAACGAAGAAATAGCCCTTCAATCTTATCAAAGTAAAAAAGCTAGAAAAGACAAGTCAAAACATTTAAGCCTGTAGAGTCCTGCACAGCATCTCGAATGGCAAACAAAGCTAGAGGTAGTACAGTCACCAGCAGTAAACTCCTGGGCTATTAATTACTCAGTAGCGACACCCGTCAACTACCCACCAGGTTAAGGGTTTTGTTTCCCTGTGATTAGTTCAACCTCCTCAAAAACTAAACCTTGAGTCTCCACACATTTGACGTTCCCCAACTGGTCCATGCCCTGATTCTTCCCGTGATCAGACCTCCTGTCAAATTGATAGGTAATGTCTGTGTGTGTGTGTGTGTGTGTGTGTGTGTGTGTGTGTGTGTGTGTGTGTGTGTTTCGCTTGTTGTTGTTTTACTTTTTTTGTTATTCTAATCACCCTTCTCTTCCTCCATCTCATTCCCTTTCCTCCTCCTCTTCCTCTTTATATATATATATATATATATATATATATATATATATATATATATATATATATATATATATATATATATATATATATATATATATATATATATATTCAGGGGGTGCTGTGAACTTATCATTAAACCCAGCTGTGACCTCACTGAACGTTTCCCTTTGTGTCTCACAACACAAGGGGGCAGTCACAGCCTGCCCTCTAAAGACAACTCTCTTCCTCCACACAAAACTGCAAGCACCTAATAACACACACACCCTTCACCCAAAAATTTTAAAATCATCATGGCGACTCCTACACCAGCCTCGGAGTCCCCATCTGGGGAGGGGACCATAAATGTCCCCAGGTCGGACTGCCTTTCTGTCGACGACACTAAGTGTCTTGACACCCCCCTCAATTTTTTCTTCATTAACTTCTGCAACATTCGCGGTCTAAGATCTAATTTTCAATATGTAGAATACCACCTCTCCTCTTCTAAACCTCATCTTCTTTTCCTCACTGAAACTCAGGTGTCTGAGGCAACTGAGAGTAGCCCCTTTTCTGTTCCCTCCTACTTCCTCTATCCTCATTTTCGATCCAAAGCTGGATGCTGCGTTTATGTGCGCAATGACTTAACCTGCTCTCGTGCCCACGCTCTTGAATCTTCCGAGTTTTCCACCATCTGGTTACGACTACAGAGTCACTTTCATAATAAATAAATAAATATATATATATATATATATATATATATATATATATATATATATATATATATATATATATATATATATATATATATATATATATATATATATATATATATATATATATATATTATCGGATAGTGCGTTGTCGTAGTACCGCACGGCACACCATGGATTTTGATAGTGATATTCATATCTTCTAGTAAATAAAATTCCTAAATGAGTTTCCATGTTTTTTTTTTTTTTTTTATCATATGTAGTTGTTCATAGTTGCTCACAAACTTTCAGACTTTATCACAGTTTCCAGCTGAACAATACTGCATAGAAAATGTAATTTTAATTTCATTACTGTGAACCGCACGTAATAATCCCTAAAGGATGATCAGAAAACTTTTTTTTTTTTTCTCTATGGAAACCTACCCAAGTAACGAAGGCCGCCCAGGCAACAACCCAGCCCCATCCTCCGTCAGGGGCCGTGTCCTCCACGTACATTTCCTTATCAGCAGAAAAATTCTCCGTTTTCCTTTCCGCCACCACGTTTTGCGCGCTCTCCGCCTTATTTACTCCATCACTGTGAGAAAGGTCGGTATCCTCTGCAAACTCGTGTTTGACATGACTACCAGATAGCTTAGGTTTCCCCTCATGTTTCATCTTCGCTGTTGTTAGTCTGAATATCGCACTTAGAAGAGTAACAGTCATATCAATTTAATGAGACGCAAAACCAATAAATTTTGCATCTATCTTGGTGACAAGATACACTTCCTTCACATTTTATGAAAAGAACGAAAGTATACTCCGAACGTGCTGCCGTGGAGCAGGCGAGCAGAAATGGCGACCATGGCATCATAAGATCCCTTAATTAAACTTAAGAAAGCTGCATTCACACATGTGTAATTACAAAATCAATGCATGTGCATGGAAAGGGAAGCGGGTTTTAAGTCTTCAAATGCAGTGTTTTGGAATGTAGAAAATGAATCATGGCCACGGGACGAACTATAACGATGACGAGTGCCGTTGAAGTCGGTCGTAGGGTGATGCACACAGATAATTTTTTTTTCTTAATACTTTATCAAGGCAAATATACGTATACACAAGAAAAGGCAGTAGACAACTGCCGAAACGATAATTACTCCCAGCGAGGTCTAAAACACTGTTCAGGGGGTGCCGTGAACTTATCATTAACTTTTGCAATATCCGCGGTCTAAGATCTAATTTTCAATCTGCAGAACACCACCTCTCCTCTCCTAAACCTCATCTTCTTTTCCTCACTGAAACTCAGGTGTCCAAGGCAACTGACAGTAGACCCTTTTCTGTTCCCTCCTACTTTCTCTATCTTCATTTTCGATCCAAAGCTGGATGCTGCGTTTATGTGAACAATGACTTAACCTACTCTCGTGCCCACGTTCTTGAATCTTCCGAGTTTTCCACCATCTGGCTACGACTAAAGAGTCACTCTCATACTAAATTCATATGTGCTGTATACCTCTCACCTAACTCCCCTGACTATATACTATATACTACCATTTGCAAAGATCTCCATTCTTGGAGACTTCAATGTTCAACTCCAGCTTTGGCTTTCCTCTCCCTTCACTGACCATCCTGGTGAACTAGCCTACACCTTTGCTATCCTCCATGACCTAGAACAATTGGTGCAACACCCTACTCGTATTCCTGATCGTCTTGGAGATACGCTCAACATTCTTGACCTTTTCCTGACCTCTAATCCTTCTGCTTATGCTGTCGCCCTTTCTTCTCAGTTGGGCTCCTCCGATCACAATCTCATATCTTTATCTTGTCCTATCGCTCCAATCCATCCTCAGGATCAACCAAAGCGAAGGTGCCTCTGGCTTTTTGTCTCTACTAGTTTCGGGGGACCTGAGGAGGTATTTTGCTGATTTTCCTTGGAATGACTACTGCTCCCGTGTCCGAGACCCGTCTTTGTGTGCTAAACGCATAACAGAGGTGATAGTGTCTGGCATGGAGGCGTGCATTCTTTACTCTTTTTCTCGTCCTAAACCTTCTAAACCTTGGTTTAACACAGCTTGTTCTCGTGCTATACATGATAGAGAGGTGATCCACAAAAGGTACTTAAGCCTTCCATCACCAGAATCTCATGCACTTTATATTTCTGCCCGGAACCATGCCAACTAGCCAAAAACTCCTTCATCAACAGAAAATGTCAAAACCTTTCAAGATATAACTCTCCTCCTGACTTCTGGCATCTAGCCAAAAATATCTCCAATAACATTGCTTCTTCTTCTTTCCCTCCTCTATTTCAACCAGATGGCACCACTGCTATCACATCGATTTCTAAAGCTGAACTCTTCGCTCAAAACCCTCTGCTCCACCCTCTGACTACTTCATGCACCAATTAAATTTCTTCGCAATGATGTTTTCCATGCCCTTGCTAGCCTAAACCCTCGGAAGGCTTATGGAACTAAAGGTGTCCCTCCTATTGTTCTTCGAAATTGTGCCTCCGTGCTTGCACCTTGCCTAGTCAAACTCTTTCAGCTCTGTCTGTCAACATCTACCTTCTTGCTTGAAGTTTGCCTACATTCAATCTGTTCCTAAAAAAGGGTGACCGTTCTAATCTCTCAAACTACCGTCCTATTTCTTTAATTTCCAGCCTATCTAAAGTTTTTTAATCTATCCTCAACAGGAAGATTCTTAAACATCTATCACTTCACAACCTTCTATCTGATCGCCAGTATGGGTTCCGTCAAGGCCGCTCTACTGGTGATCTTCTGGCTTTCCTTACTGAGTCTTGGTCATCCTCTTTTAGAGATTTTGGTGAAACTTTTGCTGTTGCCTTGGACATATCAAAAACTTTTGATAGAGTCTGGCACAGAGCTTTGATTTCCAAATTACCCTCCTACGGTATCTATCCTTCTCTCTGTAACTTCATCTCAAGTTTCCTTTCTGACCATTCTATTGCTGCTGTGATAGACGGTCACTGTTCTTCTCCTAAATCATTGGTGTTCCTCAGGATTCTGTCCTGTCACCCACTCTCTTCTTATTATTCATTAATGATCTTCTCAACTAAACTTCTTGTCCTATCCACTCCTACGCTGATGATACCACCCTGCACTTTTCCACGTCTTTTCATAGACGTCCAACCCTTCAGGAGGTAAACATATCACGCAGGGAAGCCACAGAACGCCTGACTTCTGATCTTTCTAAAATCTCTGATTGGGGCAGAGCAAACTTGGTATTGTTCAATGCCTCAAAAACTCAATTCCTCCATCTATCAACTCGACACAACCTTCCAGACAACTATCCCCTCTTCTTCAATGACACTCAACTGTCCCCCTCTTCTACCCTGAACATCCTTGGTCTGTCCTTTACTTATAATCTGAACTGGAAACTTCACATCTCATCTCTAGCTAAAACAGCTTCTATGAAGTTAGGTGTTCTGAGACGTCTCCGCCAGTTTTTCTCACCCCCCATAGCTGCTAACCCTGTACAAGGGCCTTATGCGTCCATGTATGCAGTATGCTTCACATGTCTGGGAGGGTTCCACTCATACTGCTCTTTTAGACAGGGTGGAATCAAAAGCTTTTCGTTTCATCAACTCTCCTCTAACTGACTGTCTTCAGCCTCTCTCTCACCGCCGCAATGTTGCATATCTTGCTGTCTTCTACCGCTATTTTCATGCTAACTGCTCTTCCGATCTTGCTAACTGAATGCCTCCCCTCCTTCCGCGGCCTCGCTGCACAAGACTTTCTTCTTTCTCTCACCCCTATTCTGTCCACCTCTCTAACGCAAGAGTTAACCAGTATTCTCAATCATTCATCCCTTTCTCTGGTAAACTCTGGAACTCCCTGCCTGCTTCTGTATTTCCACCTTCCTATGACTTGAATTCCTTAAAGATGGAGGTTTCAAGACACTTATCCATCAATTTTTGACCACTGCTTTGACCCTTTTATGGGACTGGCATTTCAGTGGGCCTTTTTTTATTAGATTTTTGTTGCCCTTGGCCAGTGTCCTTCCTACATAAGAAAAAAAAAGAAAAAAAAAGAAAAAAAAAAAAAAAAAAATATATATATATATATATATATATATATATATATATATATATATATATATATATATATATATATATATATATATATATATATATATATATATATATATATATATATATATTATGTAAAGTCTCGAATTAGCCAAAAACTCGCTTATTAATAGAAAGTGAAAAAATCATTTAAGATCTAACTCCCTTATTGAATTCTGGCATGTAGCCAAAATTATCTGCACTAACTTTTCTTCTTCTTTCCTTCCATTATATCAACCAGATGGCACCACTACTATCACAATTACTTCTAAAGATGAACTCTTCGCTCAAACCTTTGCTAAAAACTTTACAGGGCTTGTTCCTCCCTCTCCTCCCTCCTCTGATTACTTCATGCTACCTATTAAAATTTTTCGCAATGATTTTTTCTATGCCCTCGCTGGCCTCAACCTTCGGAAGGCTTATGGACCTGATGGAGTCCCTCCTATTGTTCTCTGAAATTGTGCCTCCGTGTTTGCGCCTTGCTTAGTCAAACTTTGTCGGCTCTGTCAATATCTACCTTTCCTTTTTTATGGAAGTTTGTATATATTGAGCCTCCTCCTAAAAGGGTGATCATTTTAATCTCTCAAACAACCATCGCTTTAATTTCCTGTCTATCTAAAGTTTTTTAATCTATCTTCAACACGAAGATTCTTAATCATCTATGACTTCACAGCCTTCTATCTGATCGCCAGTATGGGTTCCGTCAATGCCGCTCTACTTAAACTCTCGGAATGCTTATGGAACTGATGGGGTCCCTCCTATTGTTCTTCGAAACTGTGCCTCCGTGCTTGCACCTTGCCTAGCCAAACTCTTTCAGCTCTGTCTGTCAACATCTACCTTTCCTTCTTGCTGGAAGTTTGCCTACATTCAACCTGTTCCTAAAAAGGGTGACCGCTCTCATCCCTCAAACTACCGTCCTATTGCTTTAATTTCCTGCTTATCTAAAGTTTTTGAATCTATCCTCAACAGGAAGATTCTTAAACATCTATCACTTTACAACCTTCTATCTGATCGCCAGTATGGATTCCGTCAAGGACACTTTACTGGTGATCTTCTGGCTTTCCTTACTGAGTCTTGGTCATCCCCTTTTAGATATTTCGGTGAAACTTTTGCTGTTGTCTTGGAAATATGAAAAGGTTTTGAAAGAGTCTGGCACAAAGCTTTGGTTCCCAAACTACCCTCCTACGGCTTCTATCCTTCTCTATGTAACTTCATCTCAAGTTTCCTTTTTGAACGCTCTATTGCTGCTGTGGTAGACGGTCACTGTTTTTCTCCTAAATCTATTAACAGTGGTGTTTCTGAAGGTTCTGTCCTGTCACCCACTCTCTTCTTATTATTCATAAATGACCTTCTAAACCAAACTTCTTGTCATATCAAGTGCAAGGGTGCACTTGATGAGTTCAATACACTTATCCTTTAATAATTGTGTACCGTTTTGGACCCTTTTATGGGACTGGCATGTCAGTGGCCTTTTTTTTATTGGAGTTTTGTTGCAGTTGGCCAGTGTCACTCCTACATAAAAAAAAAAAAAAACACGCACACTGCGCACTCGCATGTTTATTTATTTTTATTCCCATACATTCGTGACTTCTGCCTTGATAGGTTTTGGGTGCGCCAGTGACTGGAATGTCTTTGGTCTGTTAGATCATCAGAACAGAGAGAGAGAGAGAGAGAGAGAGAGAGAGAGAGAGAGAACCGCATCTACTTTTATCTATGTATGGTGTTAATCTAAAGGATTTGTTTAAAATCCCAGAATAGTCCCTGGCCCTCGTTTTTATCCAAATTAATATAAGACCAAAAGAAAATTTTCAAATGCATATATTTCATGAAAAATAAATATTTTCAACATAAATCTTAAAAAAAAAAACATTGTATTCACAAATATTTTTTTATCTTTACTGATTTTCAGAACTATAAACTCAAACACTAATATATATTTTTTTGTTTTCTTTTCGATAGCACAAAGAACAAGAACCAGTATTAACAATTTGATGTTATGTCCCCGTTTTCATAAAATTCTTTTAAAAAAAGGGTCTTATACTATGATCCTCTTTTGGAATGTTCTTCCTAATGACATAAAAAAATGTAATAACAATATATTTTCTTTAAAGTGGGAGGCTAAAGCTCATCTCCCTTCACAACAGACATTTGTGCTATACCCCTAAAGTTAAATTACAAAAACATTTAAATAATAAAATATGGATTGTACATTTCAAACTTGATGCGTGATCTTGTAAAATTTATGAAACATAACATGTACAAGTGTTAGGAAAACTAAAAATATTAACAATTTAGATTGCATTTATATATGTATGCACATGTACTCAGACCACTTATAAGTAATAAAAGTTATATTTCCTAAAAATGTCTGTCAGGGAGCCTCGGTTCAACTGACCGTGCATTGATATATTGTTTATGTAATCATAATATATATATATATATATATATATATATATATATATATATATATATATATATATATATATATATATATATATATATATATATATATATATATATATATATATATATATATATATATATATATATATATATATATATATATATATATATATATATATATATATATATATATATATATATATATATATATATATATATATATATATATATATATATATATATATATATATATATATATATATGTGTGTGTGTGTGTGTGTGTGTGTGTGTGTGTGCGTGTGTGTGTGTGTGTGTGCGTGTGTGTGTGCTTGTGTAAAGTAAAGTAAAGTAAAATAGTATTATTGCCATTATTTACATAAACACTTGAGAGAGAGAGAGAAAAAAAATAAAAAAAAAAAAAAAAAAAATATATATATATATATATATATATATATATATATATATATATATATATATATATATATATATATATATATATATATATATATATATATATATATATATATATATATATATATATATATATATATATATATATATATATATATATATATATATATATATATATATATATATATATATATATATATATATATATATATATATATATATATATATATATATATATATATATATATATATATATATATATATATATATATATATATATATATATATATATATATATATATATATATATATATATATATATATATATATATATATATATATATATATATATATATATATATATATATATATATATATATATTCTCTCTCTCTCAAGTGTTTATGTAAATAATGGCAATAATACTACTTTACTTTACTTTACTTTACACAAGCACACACACACACACACACACATACACACACACACACACACACACACACACACACACGCTGGACGTCCAGCTGACCTGGAAGCAGCATGTCGCCAGCACCGTAAGATCAGCTACCTACAGGCTGTACATGCTGCTCAGACTCAGGTCTCTGGGGACACCGACAGATGAGTTAAGGGGGGTGTACCTCATCTTCATCTTCCCCAAACTCATGTACGCCTCCCCAGCGTGGTTCTCCTCCCTCACACACACTCAACAGCTACAGCTAGAGAGTGTGCAGAAAAGGGCGTACAGGGTCATCCTTGGCCCTGCATACACCACCTATGAAGAAGCCCTGACCACCCTGAGTCTGTCCAGACTATCCACCAGGCACCGAGAGGCTCTGAAGAAGACTAGTTTGGGAGGGGACTACTGCATCATCCACGTCTCAGAAACATGCTGCCGCCTGACGCACCTCACCCGGTCCGTGCCACCAGACACCACAACAAGATAACGCCCCTAAAGGCACCGCGCACGAACCGGTACAGACTCAGTGCGATTCCCACCATAGTGCGAGCCATCAATCAATAGTCCCTTCTATATTAGACTTACCTTTAGGATTAATGTTAAGTATTTCCCCACCCCCTATGTACATTTTCAATTTGTTAACTGCCTAAATAATAAACCGTTTATTATTATTATTATTATTATTAATACAAACACACACACACACACACACACACACACACACACACACACACACACACACACACACACACACACACACACACACACACACACACACACACACACACACACACACACACACACACACACACTTTTCACGTAGGGAAGGCAAAGAACGCTTGACTTCTGATTTTTCTAAAATTTCTGATTGGGGCAGAGCAAACTTGGTATTGTTCAATGCCTTAAAAACTCAGTTCCTCCATCTATCAACTCGACACAACCGTCCAGACAATTATCCCCTCTTCTTCAATGACACTCATCTGTCCCCCTCTTCTGCACTGAACATCCTTGGTCTGTCCTTTACTTATAATCTGAACATTCACATCTCATCTCTTGCTAAAACAGCTTTTATGAAGTTAGGTGTTCTGAGACGTCTCCGCCAGTTTTTCTCACACTCCCAGCTGCTAACTGTGTACAAGGGCCTCATCTGTCCATGTATGGAGTATGCTTCACATGTCTGGGGGGTGTTCCACTCGTACCGTTCTTCTAGGCAGGGTGGAATGAAAAGCTTTTCGTCTCATCAACTCCTCTCCTCTAACTGGCTGTCTTCAGCTTCTCTCTCAACGCCGCAATGTTGCATATCTAGCTGTCTTCTACCGCTATTTTCATACTAATGCTCTTCTGATCTTGCTAACTGCATGCCTCCCCTCCTCCCGCGGCCTCGTTGCACAAGACTTTCTTCTTTCTCTCACCCCTATTCTGTCCACCTCTCTAACGCAAGAGTTAACCAGTATTTTCAATCATTAATCCCTTTCTCTGGTAAACTCTGGAACTCCCTGCCTACTTCTGTATTTCCACTTTCCTATGACTTGAACTCCTTCAAGAGGGAGGTTTCAAGACACTTATCCTTCAATTTTTGACTACCACTTTGGCCCCTTTTATGGGACTTGTATTTCAGTGGGCATTTGTTTTTATTTGATTCTTGTTGCGCTTGGCCAGTGTCCCTCCTACATAAAACACACACACACACACACACACACACACACACACACACACACACACACACACACACACAGAAGCTTGAAGCACTACCAAGTCACGACTCAGTAATAAAGCTGTTAGTGCTAAGACATTAGGGAGCTTTAAGAGAAGATTAGACTGATTTATGGAAGTGGATGATAGGAGGAAATAGGTATGTATATTTCATACAAGGATTGCCACATGTAAGCCTGATGGCTTCTTGCAGCTTCCCTTATTTCTTATGTTCTTTTATTATTATGAGTGTTTTCCAAGTTAATGCCAAGAGACAAGTGTGGATGGTGCATTAATAATTCCTGGCAGTGATTATTTTTTACTTACTTACTTACTTAGAGTAAATGGTGTTTGGTTAAGGAGGCAGCAGGTAATATGTTTGAAATGTTTGTGTTGCATAAAGTATGAATAAAGCTGTAAAGGTGTGAAAAATTTCTCTCTCCTGCATACCTTACAAAATGGTTCACACGAAAAAATGCCTCGGATAGCACTCCGAAAAATGTACGAGGATTAAGCCTTTATATGAGATAAATAATAAGAAAGGAAAATAAAGTGTGGAGCAGGAAAAAAAGATAAATAAAAGGAAAATGTAAATGAAAATTAGATGTCAAAGGTATAGAAAGAGAAATAGGGAATAGAATTTACAACTTTCTTTTTTATGTACGAGGAGCACCAGCAAAAGGAGAAAAAAAGTATATATATATATATATATATATATATATATATATATATATATATATATATATATATATATATATATATATATATATATATATGACGTGCCGGTCCCCAAACGTGATTTTGGCCACCGAAAAATGGTTTACGGTTTTGAGAGAAGGGTGTGTGTGTGTGATTAGGTACATGTAGTTTTGTGTGAAGAAAGAGAGTTGTCTGTGACAGTCCCCTTGTGCTGTGAGACACAATTGGAAACGTCCATTGAAGTCACAGCTGGGTTACTGATGAGTTCACAGCACCCTTCATTCCAGTCCCTCCTACATAAAACATACACACACACACACACACACACACACACACACACACACACACACACACACACAGAAGCTTGCAGCACTACCAAGTCACGACTCATTAATAAAGCTTTTAGTGCTAAGACATCTCTTAGTTAGTGCTAAGAGATCTCACTGAGAGAAGTTATCGCTTCGGCACGGGTCTACTGCCTCCTTTAACTACTACTACTACTACTACTACTACTACTACTATAAGTATTCAAAACAGAAAGCTTCATTAATAAAAATTATACAGTAGAAATAAAAAAAATGGTAGATAGAGGTAAATAACCCACCAATAACATATGAAACTAAAAAGGATATATATATACATATATATATATATATATATATATATATATATATATATATATATATATATATATATATATATATATATATATATATATATATATATATATATATATATATATATATATATATATATATATATATATATATATATATATATATATATATATATATATATTTGACAGGAAAAAGAATATCGAGGTGTACCATCAAAATCACAATGAAAACTCTCCAAAATCAAGATTAAGGTCATCCTAACCATATATATATATATATATATATATATATATATATATATATATATATATATATATATATATATATATATATATATATATATATATATATATATATATATATATATATATATATATATATATATATACTTATATATGCTTATATATACAATAGGTAAAGTTTTCAGTGCAGTGTTGAATGAAAGACTGTGTAAATGGATTGAGAGAGCTGGAGTGCTGGGTGAAAACAAAATGGTTTTCGTGAGGATAGGAGAACTGAGGACAATATGTTTGTGGTGAATGAAATGATTGAGAAGAAAAAGAAGGATGGGGGTAAAATGTACCTCGATTTTTTGGATATAGAGAAAGCTTATGATAGAGTGAACAGAGAAATGCTAGGTAGAGTCGTAGAAAAGATTGGATTGAGTCCAAAGATAGTTAACATAGTGCAAAGTATGTATGTGGACACAAGAGCTAGATACAGACTAGGAGACATAGAAACAGACTGGGTGAAGAGTGAGAGAGGAGTTAGGCAGGGCTGTATATTGTCACCAACCTTTTTAAGCCTGTATACAGAGGAGCTAGCAGCCAGGATGAGAAGAATGAATGTAGGGGTAAGTGTGGGAACGATAAAGTATGTGTGCTCCTTTATGCAGATGACGTAGTTGTTATGAATGAATCGGCAGATGAGCTTCAAAGTTTGTTGGATGTAGTGGATGGCTATGGTAAAGACTTTGGAGTAAGGTTTAGCAGTGAGAAAAGCAAAGTAATGATTGTGAATAGGTCAGAGGATGAAAGTAATGTGGTATGGAGACTTGGAGAGAATGTGTTGAGACAGGTGCAAGAATACAAGTACTTAGGGATGTGCAAAGGCAAAGAATGAAAAGATAAGTATGGTAAACCAGTGGGTAGGTCGACTGGGAAGCGCGGCAAGGATGACAGCAAGTAAGTATGATGTGTTGAGAGAAGTGTGGAAGAGTGTGGCTGTGCCATGTATAATGTATGGTATGGATGTAATTGCATGGAATGAAAGTGAAATTGATAAGTTAGAAGTGGGCCAGAAGAGAGTAGCAAGGATGGCACTGAGTGCACCGAAGTGCACAGCAGTTGAAGCCTTGAGAGGTGACATGGGATGGAGCACCTTTAGAGAAAGACTCACAAAAGCCACACTTAGGTACAAGATTAGGCTTGAGAGAATGGATGATGCAAGAATAGCAAGGAAGGTGTACCTGTGGAATGAAAGTGGAAGCAAATGGAGGAAGAGATGCATGAGAATGACAGACAGGAATGGATTGCAAGTTGTGTGGGCGATAAGAATGGCAGGGAGGAATCAAAATGAGCGTAAATGGGTGGTAACAAGAGGAGGCAGAGTGGGAGCCGAATGGGATGTGAGAAAATGGAAGAATGAAATAGACAATGAAGTGAAATGTGCGGGACTGAATGAACTGAAGAATGAAATGGAAAGAAAGTAGATCCTGGAATGGTACAAGGAGAAAAAGGCCCCGAGGTATGAAAGGTGGTGTGATGGAAGCCTGGGCGGTGATCTTCTCTTCCGAGCGAGGGCACAGTGTATGGATGTGAATGCAAGTAGTTACAGGTGGTCTGAGTCCCGCAGCAAAGTGTGCCAGATGTGTGACATGGGAGAGGAAGAGACGGTGGAACATGTGGTGCTGGAATGTGTGAAGTATGCCAGAGACAGGAATGAGATGATGCAAGTGATACTGACTGAGTTAGGGCATGATAGGAATGAAAGAGTGGAGAAGACAGGAAAGGAATGGATGGTGTTGTTGCTGGGACTGTGTAGAGAGGCAAATGAAAGGATGATTGAGGCGGTGAAAGAGTTTCTGGAGAGAATGTGGCGTGCCAGATGTATGAACAATTAGGATAGATAGAACAATTAAGATAGATAGGATGCTGTTCGTTTCTCTTTTTTTTTTTTTTTTTCCCTTCTACAGGAGTTGCCGATCCAAAGGCCTGGCTCAGGAGTGATCCCGTGCCACCTGAACCATCAAGATCAAGATATATATATATATATATATATATATATATATATATATATATATATATATATATATATATATATATATATATATATATATATATATATATATATATATATATATATATATATATATATATATATATATATATATATATATATATATATATATATATATGACAGAAAAAAGGATATCGAGGTGTACCATCAAAATCACAATGAAAATTCTCCAAGATCAAGATTAAGGTCATCCTAACCACTGCACAACAATCCGTTTTGTGATATGCTACAGTGGAGCTAAGTGGTCTGAATATAGGAATGAGACAGAAGAAAAGTGACGTATACCATTGAAATTAGGAAGAAACCATGAAAGATTAAGATTAGATTAGCCCATCCTCTACCAAAAACATTCTTTATGATATGGTGTTGATGAGTTGAGTGTCGACGTTAGGATGGTTGAACAAACAAGAAATCATAAATATGCAGAGTTAATGTGCTGGTGCTAAAGTGATTATCATCTTGAACTGACTGGAGATACCAGTCCCCAAATAGGGTTTGAAGCGATAGTCAAACATTGAAGGATAATTGTTTTGAAAACTCCCTCTTGAAAGAGTTCTAGTCATAGGAGGGTGAAAATACAAAAGCAGACATGGAGTTCCAAAGTTTACCAGGGATGATAGACTGAGAATACTGGGTGTGAATAGAATAGGTGTGAACGAAAGAAGAAAATTTCTTGCAGCAAGGCTGCGTGGGGAGGGGAGGCATGCAGTTAGCAATATTAGAAAAACAGTTAGCATGAAAATAGCGGTAGAAGACAGCAGGAGACGCAACACTGTGGAGATGATAAAGAGGCTGAAGACCGTCAATCAGAGGAGAGGAGTTGATGAGATGAAAAGCTTTTGATTCCATTTTGTCTAGAAGAGCGATATGAGTGGAACCCACCTCCTGACATGTGAAGCATGCTCCATACATGGACGGATAAGGCCATTGTATAAAGTTAGCAGTTAGGTAAGAAAAACTAGTTGAGACGTCTCAGAACACCTCACTTCATATAAGCTGTTTTAGCTTCTATGAAACTGATGATATTCAGTGAAGAAGAGGGGAACAGTTGAGTGTCAGTGAAGAGGAGATAGTTGTCTGGAAGCTTGTGTCGAGTTGATAGATGGAGGAATTGAGTTTTTGAGTCATTGAACAATACCAAGTTTGCTATGCCCCAAACAGAAATTTTAGAGAGATCACAATTCAGGCGTTCTGTGGCTTAGTTTAAGTTAGGTTAAGAGTCAGCTTACCAACGGCAAATTATAAGAAGAGTTGTTGTGTTGGTGTTGGGCCGATCTTAATCATAATCTTTGATGGTTTTCATCCTAATAATAATGGCACACTTCCCTATTCTTCTGTCTCTTTTCCCTATATGTAGGTCAGCAAACTTCACAAATGTAAATCATGAATAGGATTGCTATGCAGTGGTTGGCTGGTCCTGATTTTGATCTATGATGGTGTTTATCTTGATTTTACTGATACGCCTCATTATTTTTAAATCTCTCTTCTTTTATACATCTATTGTTTCTGTTTGTGGCTCCTGCTGCTCTAGTGAGGTAAGTGACACCCTGCCCGAAATTGAATTGTCACAGAAGAGAAGGCAGTAGGCACCTGCCAAAACGAAAATTACTCCCAGTGAGGTATAAAGCACTGTTCAGGGGGTACTGTCTAATGACTGGGGGTCATTAAACCCAGCTGTGACCTCAGTGAACGTTTCCCTTTGAGTCTTATAACACAAGGTGCCAGTCACAGCTTGCCCTCTAAAGACAACTCTCTTCCTCCACACAAAACTAAAAGCACCTAATAACACACACACCCTTCACTCAAAATTTCAAAATTATCATGGTGATTCCTACACCAGCCTCGGAGTCCTTATCTGGGAAGGGGACCATAAATGTCCCCAGGTTGGACTGCTCTTCTGATGACGACCTTAAGTGTCTTGACACCCCCCTCAACTTTTTCTTCATTAACTTCTGGAACATTCGCGGTCTAAGATCTAATTTTCAGTCTGTAGAACACCACCTTTCCTTTTCTAAAGATCATCTTCTTTTCCTCACTGAAACTCAGCTGTCTGAAGCAATTGACAGTAGCCCCTTTTCTGTTCCCTCCTACTTTCTCTATCCTCATTTTCGATCCAAAGCTGGATGTTGCGTTTATGTGCGCAATGACTTAAACTACTCTCGTGCCCACGCTCTTGAAGCTTCCGAGTTTTCCACCATGTAACTTCGACTACAGAGTCACTCTCAAACTAAATATATCTGTGCTGTATACCTCTCACTTAGCTCTTCTGACTATAAGAAATTCTTTGACTACTTAAATTCCAAAGTAGAGCAGATTCTGACCATCTTCCCTTTTGCAGAGATCTCCATTCTTGGAGACTTCAATGTTCACCACCACCTTTGGCTTTCCTCTCCCTTCACTGACCATCCTGGTGAACTAGCTTTCAAGTTTTCTATCCTCTACGACCTAGAGCAATAGGTGCAACACCCTACTCGTATTCCTGACCGTTTTGGAGATACGCCCAACATTCTTGACCTTTTCCTGACCTCTAATCCTTCTGCTGATGCTGTCACCCTTTCTTGTCCGTTGGGGTCCTCCGATCACAAGCTCATATCTATATCTTGTTTTATCGCTCCAGTACCCCCTCAGGATCTCGCTAAGCGAAGCTGCCTCTGGCGTTTTGCCTCTGCTAGTTGGAGGGACCTGAGGAAGTATTTTGCTGATTTTCCTTGGAATGACTACTGCTTCCGTATCAAAGACCCGTCTTTGTGTGCTGAGCACGTAACAGAGGTGATAGTGCTGGCATGGAGGCGTACATTCCTCACTCTTTTTCTCGACCTAAACCTTCCAAACCTTGGTTTAACACTGCTTGTTCTCGTGCTATACATGATAAAGAGGTGGCCCACGAAAGGTACTTCAGCCTTCCATCACCAGAATCTCATGCACTTTATATTTCTGCCCAGAAGCATGCAAGTTTGTTCTCCAACTAGCCAAAAACCCGCTCATTAACAGAAAATGTCAAAATCTTTCAAGGTCTAATTCCCCTCGTGACTTCTGGCATCTAGCCAAAAATATTTCCAACAACTTTGCTTCTTCTTTCCCTCCTTTATTTCAACCAGATGGCACCACTGCTATCACATCTATTTCCAAAGCTGAACTCTTCGCTCAAATCTTTGCTAAAAATCCTACCTTGGACGATTCTGGGCTTGTTCCTCCCTCTCCTCCAACCTCTGACTAATTCATGCTACCTGTTAAAATTCCTCGGAATGATGTTTTCCATGCCCTCGCTGGCCTAACCTTCGGAAGGCTTATGGACCTGATGGGGTCCCTCCTATTGTTCTCCGAAACTGTGCCTCCGTGCTTGCACCTTGCCTAGTCAAACTCTTTGAGTCTGTCAACATCTACCTTTTCTTTCTTCCTGGAAGTTTGCCTACATTCGGCCTGTTCCTAATAAGGGTGACCGTTCTAATCCCTCAAACTACCGTCCTATTGCTTTAATTTCCTGCTTACTCGTATGTATAGTTTTTGAATCTATTCTCAACAGGAATATTGTTAAACATCTATCACTTCACTTCTATCTGATCGCCATTATGGGTTCCGTTAAGACCGCTCTACTCGTGATCTGGCTTTCCTTACTGATTCTCGGTCATCCTCTTTTAGAGATTTTGGTGAAACTTTTGCTGTTGCCTTAGACATATCAAAAGCTTTTGATAGAGTCTGGCACAAAGTTTTGATATCCAAATAACCCTCCTACGCCTTCTATCCTTCTCTCTCTGTAACTTCATCTCAAGTTTTCTTTCTCATCGTTCTATTGCTGCTGTGGTAGACGGTCACTGTTCTATCTATTAACAGTGGTATTCCTCAGGGTTCTGTCCTGTCACCCACTCTCTTCTTATTATTCATTAATGATCTTCTAAACCAAACTTCTTGTCCTATCCACTCCTACTCTGATGGTACCACCCTGCACTTTTCCACGTCTTTTCATAGATGTCCAACCCTTCAAGAAGTAAATATTTTACGCAGGGAAGCCACAGAACGCCTAGCTTCTGATCTTTCTAAAATTTCTGATTGGGGTAGAGCAAACTTGGTAATGTTGAATGCCTCAAAAACTCAATTCCTCCTTTTATCAACTCGACACAACCTTCCAGACAACTATCCCTTCTTCTTCAATGACACTCAACTGTCCCCCTCTTCTAGACTGAACATCCTCGGTCTATCCTTTATTTATAATGTGAACTGGTAACTTCACATCTCATCTCTAGCTAAAACAGCTTCTATGAAGTTAAGTGTTCTGAGACGTCTCCGCCAGTTTTTCTCATCGCCCAAGCTGCTAACTCTGTACAAGGGCCTTATCCGTCCATATATGGAGTATGCTTCACATGTCTGGCGGGGGGCTCCACTCATCCCGTTCTTCTAGACAGGGTAGTATCAAAAGCTTTTCGTCTCATCAACTCCTCTCCTCTAACTGACTGTCTTCAGCCTCTCTCTCACCGCCGCAATATTGCATATCTAGCTGTCTTCTACAGCTATTTTCTTGCTAATGCTCTTCTGATCTTGCTAACTGCATGCTTCCCCTCCTTCCGCGGCCTTGCTGCACAAAACTTTCTTCTTTCTTTCACCCCTATTCTGTCCACCTCTCTAACGCAAGAGTTAACTAGTATTCTCAATCATTCATCCCTTTCTCTGGTAAACTCTGGAACTCCCTGCCTGGTTCTGTATTTCCACCTTCCTGTGACTTGAATTCCTTCAAGAGGGAGGTTTTAACACACTTATTCATCAATTTTTGACCACTGCTTTGACTCTTTTATGGGACTGGCATTTCAGTGGGAATATTTTTTTATTGGATTTTTGTTGCCCTTGGCCAGTGTCCTTCCTACATAAAAAAAAAATAAATAAATAAATAAAAAAAATATATAAAACGTGTCTGGTCAGGGTGGGATCAAAGCTTTTCGTCTCATCAACTCCTCAACTCTAACTGACTGCCTTCGGCCTCTTTCTCGTTGCCGCAATGCTACATCTTCTATCTTCTACAGCTATTTTCATGCTAACTGCTCTTCTGATCTTGCTAATTTCCTGCTTCCCTTTCTCCCGCGGCCTCGCTGCACAAGACTTTCTTCTTTCTCTCACCTCTATTCTGTCCACCTCTCTAATGTAAGAGTTAACCAGTATTCTCAGTCATTCAACCCTTTCTCTGGAAAACTCTGGAACTCCCTGCAAACTTCTGTATTTCCACCCTCCTATGACTTGAACTCCTCCAAGATTGAGGTTTCAAGACACTTATCCTTGAATTTTTGACTACCGCTCTGGACCGCTTTCGGGGAGCGGCATGTCAGTGGGCTTTTTTTTTTCTTATTGATTTTTTTATTTTTATTTTTTTTTTCTGCCCTATATATATATAATGTTTATATATATATATATATATATATATATATATATATATATATATATATATATATATATATATATATATATATATATATATATATATATATATATATATATATATATATATATATATATATATATATATATTCCAAGAGTATTCCAAGAGTATTCCAAGAGGACTAAGCAGTGTGGAATCCCAGACGTGGCCAATCAGCAGCCGCCATACAGGCGCGGAGGGATATCAGCATCACCAGATGGCCCAAGGCACCATCTTTGCTCTTTTTGGTTCTAACACGCAGCAAGCAAGGACGTACACTCTGCTTTCCTAAGAACCTCACTCCAGACAGTAGTGAAAGTGAAAGCAGGAATGGTGCTGTCGAGGAGGGACCAGGTGAACCAGGAGGGACCAGCAGTTGGACGAGGTAAAGCCAGATCATCCTGGGGAAGCAAGGTGACGGCAGAGACCACGCGGACATCACGAGGCTACGGTGGAGCTTGAGAGGGACCGCCAATGCTACCTACGGGTCTACCCTAACGATGTTACCTCTCCTGCCGCTGCGTCCTCACTACTGGCGGGTCCACATGGTAGCGTGGCCACCCTACACATAGACCCCGACCTACCTACAGGAACTACGCGGACGTCCACTCAACCTATAGATAGATAAGCATTCCGAGATCCGTAGTATTTAGTAAGTTAGTTAGTTAGTTAGGTGGTACATCTCCAAAGAGGACTTTAATAGATAGGGATCCTCCTCGGTCTTTTTTTATATTTTTTTTTATTTTGTTATTTCAAGAGTGTTGTAGTAAAATAAATATTTGTTTGTTTGTTTGTTTGTTTGTTTGTTTGTTTGTTTGTTTTTTTACTTAGGCCAGTAACTATTCATTTATTTATTTACTTTTTTTTTTGGGGGGGGCATACTTCAGTCTCCAAGTTACACCAGCAAGTGGTACACACACACAAAGTTGTTTCCTGATTCTTTTGTTTTCTTATATGTGATTGGGGAATCTTCAAATATTTTTTGGTGGCAGCATTTTGGTATCTATTCAGGGGTGATTCCTTGGTTTTCCAGACAAACCCACGTACCATAGCGAGAGTTTAGTTAGTTCAGTGTGTAATAACACATTCATGGTTGCAGCTTAATTTTAAGTTAACTATCTATTGTGCATTTGTCTAGTTTTTTGGTTGTGCTTATTTTTCATTTTCGTGTTGTGCTTTTCTCCGGCATTATTTTAATGATGATTGTTAGGTATCCAAGTAGTGGATCAATGTTTCGAACAACCATAGTCATGCCTGCCCTCCCCCAAGTTTTGTATTGGTGGAGGACCAGAAATTTAGACCGACCCGGAAGTATCTATCCCTGGGCTGAGCGTTATGGCCTGCTAGGTGGCTTAATCACCACCCCGCTCAAGTTCTCTGCCTTCCCTGCTGTTTCCGCGCTGTAGTAGTGTGGGAACAGAAATTCAAGCCCTTCTTTTGTTTTTGTTTATTTTTTTTTCTTTTTCTTTTATTTTATCTAGGCACTTGTTGCTACAACAATTAAGCACTTAGAGTGTTAGAAAGTGAAATCAATACAGTGGCTACCGGTGATAAATTGGGTGGATGGAGAATTACATGAGCAGGACTGGGAGGAGAAACCACTGTCCTTAGGACAGGAGGGTAATGCAAGGCTTAGAGTTAGGGAGAACCCAAGTTGTTTTAACGTATTTTTATTATATTCCCAGGATGTCACTCTCTTAATATGAATGTTAGATAAATTATTAGATACACACACACACACACACACACACACACACACACACACACACACACACACACACACATATATATATATATATATATATATATATATATATATATATATATATATATATATATATATATATATATATATATATATATATATATATATATATATATATATATATATGTGAGAAAACTGGCAGAGACGTCTCAGGATACCTAACTTCATAGAAGCTGTTTTAGCTAGTGATGAGATGTAAAGTTTCCAGATTAGATTATAAGTAAAGGGCACACTGAGGATGTTCAATGTAGAGATGGGTGAGAGTTGACTTTCATTGAAGAAGAGAGGATAGTTGTCTGGAAGCTTGCTCTATCCTAATCAGAAATTTTAGAGAGATCAGAAGTCAGGCGCTATGTGGCTTCTTTGCTTGAACTTTTTACTTCCTGAAGGGTTGGATGTTTACAAAAAGACGTAGAAAAGTGCAGAATGGTATCATCAGCGATAAAAGGGGATAGGACAAGATGTTTGGTTTGAAGATAATTGATGAATGATAGAAAGAGAGCGGATGATAGGACAGAATCCTGAGGAACGCCACTGTAAATAGATTTAAAAAAAGAACAGTTACCGTTTTCTAATAGAACTGTCAGAAATTAAACTTTAGGTGAAGTTACAGAGAGAAAGATAGAAGCTGTAGGAGGGTAGTTTGGAAATCAAAGCTTTCTGCAACACTCTATCAAAAGCTTTTGATATTTTTAAGATAACAGCAAAAGTTTCACCAAAAATCTCTAACAGAGGATGACCAAGATTCAGAAAGGGAAGCCAGAACATCTCGAAATAGGACGTTGTGAAGTGATAGATGTTTAAGAATCTTTCTGATGAGGATAACTTTAATAAACTTGAGATAGGCAGGACTGTAGTTTGAGGGATTAGAACGCTCATCCTGTTTAGGAACAGGCTGAATGTAGGCAAACTTCCAGCAAGAAGGAAAGGTTGATGTTGACAGAGTTGAAAGAGTCTGACTAGGAAAGATGGAAGCACGAGGGCACAGTTTCGGAGAACAACAGGAGGGACCCCATTAGGTCCATAAGCCTTCCGAGAGTTTAGGCCAGCGAGGGCATGGAAAACATCACTGCAAAATATTTTAATAGGTAGTGTGAATTGTTCATGTTGACAAGTAGTTGCGTTTAGGAAGGGGGATAAAAAAAAACCCAGGGAGGAGTTAGGATTCTTTTAATCTCTAACGTTTCGGCTGAATAGCCATCCTCAGAGAGACTGATTTACATGAGTGAAAACACACTATTTATAACAACATACAAAATTTTCTCATATGACATACGTACAGAGTATTGCCATCCCGGCATGTACCTCACCTAATTTTATTTTCCTAGTCAGGTGGCATTATCCGTCTACGTGACCCAGTAAAGGCTCGTCATGTAGACGGATAATGCCAACTGACTAGGAAAATAAAATTAGGTGAGGTACATGCCGGGATGGCAATACTATGTACGTATGTCAAATGAGAAAATTTTGTATGTTGTTATAAATAGTGTGTTTTCATTCATGTAAATCTGAGGATGGCTATTCAGCCGAAACGTTAGAGATTAAAAGAATCCTAACTCCTCCCTGGGTTTTTTTTATCCCCCTTCCTAAACCCAACTTAATAGGTAGTATGAAATAGTCAGAGGATGGAGAAGAGGGAGGAACAAACCCTGGATCGTCCAAGATAGAATTTTTAGCTAAGGTTTGAGCGAAGAATTCAGTTTTAGAGATAAATGTAATAACATTGCTGCTACCAGGTTGAAATAAAAGAGAGAAAGAAGAAGCAAAGTTGTATGCTATGTTTTTGGTAGGTGTCAGAAGTCACGAGGGGAGTTAGATTTTGAAAGGTTTTGACACTTTCTATGAATGGATGAATTTTTGGCTTTTTGGAGAACAGACTTGTTATAGTTCAGGCCATAAATATAAACCACATGAGATTCTGGTGATGGAAGGCTCAAGTACTTTTTGTGGGCTACCTCTCTATCATGTATAACACGAGAACATGCTGTGCTAAACGAAGGTTTGGAAGGTTAAGGCTGAGAAAAAGAGTGAGGAATGCTCAACGGAGAAGACTAGGTAACAGCAAAAGCAAAAGGATTAGAGGTTAGGAAAAGATCAAGAATGCTGGACGTATCTCTAAGATGGTCAAGAATACGAGTAGGGTGTTGCACTAATTACTGTAGGTCGTGAAGGATAGGAAAGATAAAGGCTAGTTCACCGGAATGATCAGTGATGGGAGAGGAAAGCCAAAGCTGGTGGTGAACATTGAAATTTCCAGGAATGGAGATCTCCACAAAAGGAAGAATCAGAATGTTCTCCACTATGGAAGTTAAGTAGTCAAAAAATGTCTTATAGTCAGAGGAGGTAGGTGAGAAGTATACAGTATAAATAAATTTTGTTTGAGAGTGAATCTGTAGTCGTAGACAGATGATGGAAAACTCGGAAGATTCAAGAGCGTGAGCACAAAAGCAGGTTAAGTCGTTGCGCACATAGACGCATTGAAATTGAGGATAGAAAAAGTAGAACGGAACAGAAAATGGATTACTGTCAATTGTCTCAAACATCTCTGTTTCAGTGAGAAAAAAAAAAAAAGATAAGGCTTAGTAGAAGAGAGGTGGTGTTCTAGAAATTGAAAATTAAATGTAAGACTAGGAATGTTGCAGAAGTTAATGAAGAATAATTTATGGGGGATGACAAGATACCTACGGTCGATACCAAAAGAACTGTTTGACCTGGGGACATTTGTGGTCCCCTTCCCATATGGGGATTCCGAGGCTGGTGTAGGAGTCGCCATGATAATTTTGTATTTTGGGTGATGGGAGTATGTGTAATTAGGTGCTTATAGTTTTTTTGTGAAGGAAGTGTTTAGAGGGCAGACTGTGACTGAAACCTTGTGATGTGAGACATAAAGGTAAACGTTCAGTGAGATCCCTGCTGGATTCAATTATAGATTCACAGCACCCCCTAATCCAGTGCTTTAGTCCCCACTGGGAGTAATTAACGTTTCGGCAGATGCCTATTGTCCAAGGATGACCCAGGCTCTGTTAAGTTGCCGAGTTAAACCCTAGGGGGTCGTAACATATCTCCCAGGCTGAGGACTGTCCCAGGCGCTCGTCAGATCCCTATCCCATCGCCCCATGGGCAGGACTGGCGGGGGTGAACAGAGAGTATCCGACAACCGCCAAGAGGGTCGGGTCCCATAAGGATTCAATGGCACAACAGTGCCTAGAGGTGATGGAGCCTTCCGGTCACAGCGGTAACGAAGGGTTGAAGAAAAAGTATGAAAAATCCAGGAGGAGAGATGAAGTCAAAATGGACGCCAACCTGAAATCCAAGTGATTTTTTTTTTTTTTTGCATGTATATATATATATATATATATATATATATATATATATATATATATATATATATATATATATATATATATATATATATATATATATATATATATATATATATATTTTTTTTTAGTATACTTAGAACATGTAAAGGACAGTGGATGGCATGCGAAATTTTAAGACTTGGTAAGAGATAAGCCATGTTTCAAGGATTTAATACTTATTGGATGGACTTTATACTAGTTCTCCCTGAAAATCTCTTATGGGCATTCCACTCAACTCCTTGTTTTGAAAAGCGTGTGCTACGTGCCATTCACTTAGATTGGTCAGAGAACTCTCTGAAATGTCAATATTGTGCAATAATAATGCCAAACCCAGGCAGAGAAAGATAATGGTTAGGCTTAAGAAAAACAATTAAGGAACAGGAAAATTTCTAGAAGACTAAGTAGTGCGGATCTTCTTTTTGTTATATTGAGAGTCTTATAGTAAGAGTATTTACTTTATTCATTTTCATTTTTTTACTTCTGAGTATATTTTAAACTTCAAGTTACACCAGTAAGTGATAAACACACATTTTTTTTTCCTGCTTTTTTTTTTTTATATATATGTGACCAGAGAATCGGCACAATATTAAAAAAAAGTTTTAATAAATTCGTTTATTTTAAAAAGAGTGTGTGTGTGGGCAAAATACTCACTGGTTGTTATGATTATTATGATTTTCTTCTGCAATCTAAACAGAGCTAGCAAATGTAAGGGGGAAAGTACTTCACCAGACAGATGCACAATAGTGTAGAGGTGGTAAGACATGGGCAGTACATAAAATTTTCGGAATATCAATAAGCCTTAAATATCTAATTTGATATAGTAAAGGCTTGAAAAGCCTTGAAAAGCTTGAAAATTAGATTTTTTACATAATGTTTAAAGGTCATAGTATCATCGTATGTTATACTTAATAATCTACATATGTTTATCAGTTCTGTTTATAATGTCGCAGTCACTCAAATTCCCCGTGTAAATTCCCTTACTTCACCTTGTTCATTCAATTTGACCCTCACCTAGTATTTAGTAGAAGAATTGTTCTTGACAATAAAGTAATTAGTATTCGTCTAGCCCCCTAGTTTAATCAATAGAATTTTTAGAAAAAAAGTGTTTTATTCGTGTAAAGACAGCGTGGGATCAGAGTTTGGGCGGATGTATATATATATATATATATATACTCGTATGTGTGTCTGCCCCGCCCCTTTCCTTGTACCCCTTCCCCCATACAAGCAGAGGCAGAGTGTTGGGCGCGCTATTCCACAATCAGTCAACACCTAGTACTCAGATGAGTACTGAGATGAGCTCTAATATTTGACGGAGACTAAGGCAAGATAAGTTACTCGGGTCAGTTGCCTTAAGGGAATAAGTGAATCATTACCGGCCATACGCCCCAGCCTACGTATATAGAATAGGAGACTCCTTAGTTGTGTATAAGTGCACAGTGAGCGGTGAATGAACCTCCTGTGTGTTCGTGGGCACTCGTTTGTAACATTTTCTTGTGTCTCTTGTTAGTGAGCTTGTTTTGTCTTAAATGCTACTGTTGGGTCATGCAGTTCAACCACAGAGGACTTAAGTAATTAGTTGTGTAGTGAACTCTACTCCCTCATCACGTCCTGAGAAGGCCTTCCGCCCAGGAGGCAGTAAACGACACTACTCGGCTTGAGGCTATAACACACTATTAGATAGTGGGTGATTTCGTTGTGGAGGGCGGATGTCCAGCGAAGTATATACAACCATATAAATGTTATTGTATGTTATAACTATTTTTCGTAGACGTGGTTGTCGATTCTTTCACAGCTATGAATGTTAAGTGTTGTTAGGGTATTTCCCTTGTCTGTAGGTCGGTAAAACAGACTGGCGACCTCAATTAGTGTGACCTGGCTTTACCACTGTTGTAGAAAGAGTGCAGGAGTCACAAGGGACCTTCCACACCAATTATCTGCACTGAGTCCATGCAGGAAATGATTCAGGGAAGCTAGTTCAGGTGCAGCACCTTTGTGAAGGAGAAGAGAATTGTGGTCATAATATAAATATATATATATATATATATATATATATATATATATATATATATATATATATATATATATATATATATATATATATATATATATATATATATATATATATATATATATATATATATATATATATATATATATATATATATATATATATATATATATATATTATATATTCCTGTATTCCTGACCGTCTTGGAGATACGCCCAACATTCTTGACCTTTTCCTGACCTCTAATAATTCTGCTTATGCTTGCACCCTTTCTTCTCCGTTTGGCTCGTCCCATCACAATCTCATATCTTTATCTTGTCCTATCACTCCAATCCCTCCTCAGGATCCCCCTAAGCGAAGGTGCCTCTGGCGTTTTGCCTCTGCTACTTGGGGGGACCTGAGGAGGTATTTTGCTGATTTTCCTTGGAATTACTACTGCTTCCGTGTCAGAGACCCGTCTTTGTGTGCTGAGCGCATAACAGAGGTGATAGTGTCTGGCATGGAGGCATACATTCCTCACTCTTTTTCTCGTCCTAAACCTTCTAAACCTTGGTTTAACACAGCTTGTTCTCGTGCTATACATGATAGAGAGGTGGCCCACAAAAGGTGCTTAAGCGTTTCATCACAAGAATCTCATGCACTTTATATTTCTGCCCGGAACCATGCCAAGTCTGTTCTCCAACTAGCCAAAAATTCCTTCATTAACAGAAAATGTCAAAACCTTTCAAGATCTAACTCCCCTCGTGATTTCTGGCATCTAGCCAAAAATATATCCAATAACTTTGCTTCTTCTTCTTTCCCTCCTCTATTCAACCAGATGGCACCACTGCTATCACATCTACTTCTAAAGCTGAACTCTTTGCTCAAACCTTTGTTAAAAACTCTACCTTGGACGGTTCTGGGCTTGTTCCTCCCTCTCCTCCACCCTCTGACTACTTCATGCCACCTATTAAAATTCTTTGCAATGATGTTTTCCATGCCCTCGCTGGCCTAAACCCTCGGAAGGCTTATGGACCTGATGGGGTCCTTCCTATTGCTCTCCGAAACTGTGCCTAGGTGCTAGCACCTTGCCTAGTCAAACTCTTTCAGCTCTCTCTGTCAACATCTACCTTTCCTTCTTGCTGGAAGTTTGCCTACATTCAACCTGTTGCTAAAAAGGGTGACCGTTCTAATCCCTCAAACTACCGTCCTATTGCTTTAATTTCCTGCCTTTCTGAAGTTTTTGAATCTATCCTCAACAGGAAGATTCTTAAACATCTATCACTTCACAACCTTCTATCTGATCGCCAGTATGGGTTCCGTCAAGGACGCTCTAATGGTGATCTTCTGGCTTTCCTTACTGAGTCTTGGGCATCCTCTTTTAGAGATTTTGGTGAAACTTTTGCTGTTGCCTTGGACATATCAAAAACTTTTGATAGAGTCTGGCACAAAGCTTTAATTTCCAATCTACCCTCCTACGGTTTCTATCCTTCTCTCTGTAACTTCATCTCAAGTTTCCTTTCTGACCGTTCTATTGCTGCTGTGATAGACGGTCACTGTTCTTCTCCTAAATCATTGGTGTTCTTCAGGATTCTGTCCTGGCACCCACTCTCTTCTTAAAATTCATTAATAATCTTCTAAACCAAACTTCTTGTCCTATCCACTCCTACGCTGATGATACCACCGTGCACTTTTCCACGTCTTTTCATAGACGTCCAACCCTTCAGGAGGCAAACATATCACGCAGGGAAGCCACAGAACGCCTGACTTCTGATCTTTCTAAAATTTCTGATTGGTATTGTTCAATGCCTCAAAAACTCAATTACTCCATGTATCAACTCGACACAACCTTCCAGACAACTATCCCCTCTTCTTCAGTGACACTCAACTGTCCCCCTCTTCTACACTGAACATCCTCGGTCTGTCCTTTACTTATATATAATCTGAACTGGAAACTTCACATCTCATCTCTAGCTAAAACAGCTTCTATGAAGTTAGGCGTTCTGAGATGTCTCCGCCAGTTTTTCTCACCCCCCCAGCTGCTAACTCTGTACAAGGGCCTTATCCGTTCATGTATGGAGTATGCTTCAAATGTCGGGGGGGATTCCACTCATACTGCTCTTCTAGACAGGGTGGAATCAAAAGCTTTTCGTCTCATCAACTCCTCTCCTCTAACTGACTGTCTTCAGCCTCTCTCTCACCGCCGCAGTGTTGCATATCTAGCTGTCTTCTACCGCTATTTTCATGCTAACTGCTCTTCTGATCTTGCTAACTGCATGCCTCCCCTCTTTCCGCGGCTTCGTTGCACAAGACTTTCTTCTTTCTCTCACCCCTATTCTGTCCACCTCTCTAACGCAAGAGTTAACCAGTATTCTCAATCATTCATCCCTTTCTCTGGTAAACTCTGGAACTCCCTGCCTGGTTCTGTATTTCCACCTTCCTATGACTTGAATTCCTTCAAGAGGGAGGTTTCAAGACACTTATTCATCAACTTTTGACCCCTGCTTTGAACCTTTTATGGGACTGGCATTTCAGTAGGCATTTTTTTTTATTAGATTTTTGTTGCCCTTGGCCAGTGCCCTACATTAAAAAAAATATATATATATATATATATATATATATATATATATATATATATATATATATATATATATATATATATATATATATATATATATATATATATATATATATATATATATATATATATATATATATATATATATATATATATATATATATATATATATATATATATATATATATATATATATATATATATATATATATATATATATATATATATATATATATATATATATATATATATATATTGTCCTATCGCTCCAATCCATGCTCAGGATCCCCCCTAAATGAAGGTGCCTCTGGCGTTTTGCTAGTTGGGGCGCACATTCCTCGCTCTTTTTCTCGACCTAAACCTTCGAAAGCTTGGTTTAATAGAGCTTGTTCTCGTGCTATACATGGTAGAGAGGTGGCCCATAAAAGGTACTTGAGCCTTCCATTACCAGAACCTTACACACTTTATATTTCTTACCGGAACCATGCGAAGTTTGTTCTCCAACTAGTCAAAAACTCCTTCATTATCAGAAAGTGTCAAAATCTTTCAAGATCTAACTCCCCTCGTGACTTCTGGCATCTAGCCAAAATATCTCCAATAACTTTCCTTCTTCTTTTTCATCTTCTTTCCCTCCTTTATATCAACAAGATGTCACCACTACTATCAAATCTATCTCTAAAGCTGAAGTCTTCGCTTAAATCTTTGCTAAAAAGGACCTTGGACGATTCAAAACTTGTTCTTCTCTCTCCTTCACCCTTTGACAACTTCATGCTACCTATTAAAATTCTTCGTAATGATGTTTTCCATGCCCACGCTGGCCTAAATCCTCGAAAGGCTTATGGAACTGATGGGGTCCCTCCTACTTTTCACCGAAATTGTGCATCCGTGCATGCGTGCATAGTCAAACTTTTTCAGCTCTGTCTGTCAACATCTACCGTTCCCTCTTGCTGGAAGTTTGCCTACATTCAATCTGTTCCTAAAAAAGGGTGACCGTTCTAATCTCTCAAACTACCGTCCTATTTCTTTAATTTCCAGCCTATCTAAAGTTTTTTAATCTATCCTCAACAGGAAGATTCTTAAACATCTATCACTTCACAACCTTCTATCTGATCGCCAGTATGGGTTCCGTCAAGGCCTTTCTACTAGTGACCTTCTGGGTTTCCTTTCTGAGTCTTGGTCATCCTCTTTTAAAAATTTTGGTGAAATTTGGCTGTTGTCTTAGATATATCTAGGAGGGAAAGGTAGTAGGCTTCTGCCGAAACAATAATTATTCCCATTGAGGTCTAAAGCACTGGATCAGGGAGTGCAGTGAACTTATCATTAAACCCAGCTGTGACGTCACTGAACATTTCCCTTTTTGTCTCAAAATACATGTAGGCAATCACAGCCTGCCCTCTAAAGACAACTCTTTTCCTCTACACAAAACTACAAGCACCTAATAACACACACACACACGCACACACACACACACACACACACACACACACACACACACACACACACCGTCTTGATCTCACACGGGCAGGACGTGTGACCTTGGCGCTCTCGAGCAGCCTCGGCCAGCTTGTTGGCCTTCCCCGCCCCCTAGTGATAGTGACCTCAGTTTGTTTTGTTTTTTTACTTTTCTGTTTTCAACTTTTAGCGTTTAGTTTGAGGCTCGACCTGGTGGGATTGTTGTTTTTGTGAACACTTGTAGCGAATGCGTGTGATACATAAAGAAAAATGAGTGCTTCAGTGCAAACGTACGAACGCAACTACCTCCTGCGTCGTAGACGAGGATCTGGGTACCCGCCACCCAACGTGATACAGTGCCTTAAGTCCTTAAAACTATTTCGAAACCGAGGATCGAGAGGAGGCAAAAGTGTGGTGCGTCCCATCAAGGTAGTGACCTCCAGTGCCAGAGACGACCGCAGGGTGGAGAAGAGGGAATACAAACACTTTGAGGTGCCGAGAACGTGGTATAGTCTTCCCTCACTCCTCTTATTTAATGCAACGTCTCTGGCCAACAAGATGGACGAATTGATTGTGACGGTGAGATCTACTTGTGCGGACATTGTGGCGGTTACTGAGGCGTGGCAGATTGTTCCTGAGGTGTGCACGATGCAGGACTACCGGCTCTACCATCACCTCAGGTCAGGGCGCAGGGGGGGGGGGGAGTGGCCGTTTTCTGCCGCTCTGCCCTCAGCCCCTCACACCTCCCTGTCGATATTCCTGCCGGTGTGGAGGCCCTGTGGGTGAGAGTCACGCCCCCCTCCCATCCTAGCAACACGGCCTCCATCATAGTCTGCGTCGTCTACCACCCCCCACGAGCCGCCACTGCACAGTTGCTCACCGCTCACATCATCAACACTGCTGATGCCCTGAGGGTGAGGTATCCTGCTGCCAAGCTGGTCATCTGTGGGGACTTTAACAGATTAGATATCAACGATATCCTACACCAGCTCCACCTCACCCAGGTCGTGGACTTCCCAACCCACCAGCAAGCCATCCTCGACCTTATACTCACAGACCTGGGCCAGCAGTACTCGCCACCCAAGCCGCTGCCTCCCATGGGACGGAGCACCCACCTCTCCATACTGTGGTCACCCACACCCACCACCTCGACCCCCCGGTCAGCTGTCACCAGGACCCACCGCCCCATGCCTGACTCAGCCATGAGGGAGTTTGGGCAGTGGGTGACACAACACCCGTGAACCGAGGTGCTGGATGAGGAGGACGTCCACGTAAAATGGCAAAATTACGTCGCCACTACCACAGCAGCCTTCCACCACTACTTCCCAGCCAAGAGCGTCACAACGCACCCGTCTGATGCTCCCTGGATGACGCCCCGCATTAAAAGACTCATGCGTCAGCGGACCTGGGCGTTCCACTCCTGCCCGGTCCTTTACAGGAAACTAAGAAACAGAGTAATCAGGGAGATTAAGAATGCAAAGGCAAGCTATTACCCAGACAAGATACACCACCTCAAGCTGACCAACAACAGACAGTGGTACGCTAAGATCAAAGCTTTGTGTGGCTTACAAAAGCACACTTCATCTCTTCCTTGCACCTCACACCTTCCTGCTAATCTCGCGGCTCAGGAGATGAACGATCACTTTGCTGCTATCTGTCAAACCTTTCCTCCCCTCCACACCACTCCGCTTCCTGCCTATCTTCCCGCTCCCTCCCCTCCACACACTGTCCAGGCGATGGATGTTTTTAAGAGAATACTTAAATTTAAACCCAGATCCACCACACCCACTGACCTTCCTATAAAAATTTACAAGGAATTTGCTTTAGAGCTAGCAACACCGCTATGCTCCATAATAAACGCCTCACTCTCCCAACACTCTTGCCCCGCGGACTGGAAGACATCTTACGTCACCCCCATCCCCAAAACTTCCAGTCCGCAGTCACCCAATGACCTCAGGCCAGTCTCTATCACTCCCATCCCTAGCCTTATTTGTGAAGGTTTTTGTATATGACTGGGCCTACACCAAAATTTGTAACACCGTGGATATCAGACAATTCGGAAATATTAAAGCCACCTCCACCTCACATTACCTGACCAGCTTCCTTGAATTCATCCACAGCCACCTGGACAAGCGAAACACCTCTCTAGCTGTTGCTTTTGTGGACTTCAAAAAAGCCTTTGATCTTGTTGATCACACTGTTGTCATCAGCAAGGCAGTAAGTCTGGGTCTCCCTCCTAATCTGATAGCGTGGCTAGCCGACTTCCTCACAGGGAGACGTCAGGCCGTTCGCTATCAGGGCTCTGTCTCTAATTTCCAACAGCTGACATGTGGAGTCCCCCAGGGGACCAAGATGGGTCCTCTATGCTTCTTCCTCCTCATCAACGACGCCCTCACCGACACTCCCCATCGCTGGAAGTATGTGGACGACTGCACCGTGGGCGTCCCAGTTTCCACCAAGAACCCGGACTACTCGCCACTGCAAGCAATTCTGGAGCGACTGCAGACGTGGACAGAGGAGAGCAGGATGACCATCAACCACAGCAAAACTGTGGTGATGCATTTCTGTACCTCCTCTGTACCAGTGCCCCCTCCCCGGCTTACAGTGGGCCCTCACCCCCTCCAGGTGGTCCAATGTGCCAAGCTTCTCGGAGTCACGGTGGACGACCAGCTGACCTGGAAGCAGCATGTCGCCAACACCGTGAGATCAGCTACCTACAGGCTGTACATGCTGCGCAGACTCAGGTCGCTGGGGACGCCGACAGATGAGTTAAGGGGGGGTGTACCTTACCTTCATCCTCCCCAAACTCATGTACGCCTCCCCAGCGTGGTCCTCCTCCCTCACACACACTCAACAGATACAGCTAGAGAGTGTGCAGAAAAGGGCGTGCAGGGTCATCCTTGGCCCTGCATACACCACCTATGAAGAAGCCCTGACCACCCTGAGTCTGTCCAGAATATCCACGAGACACCGAGAGGCTCTGGAGAAGTTTGGGAGGGGACTACTGCATCATCCGCGTCTCAGAAACATGCTGCCGCCCGACGCGCCTCGCCCGGTCCGTGCCACCAGACACCACAACAGAATAACGCCCCTGAAGGCGCCGCGCACGGACCGGTACAGACTCAGTGCGATTCCCACCATGGTGCGAGCCATCAATCAATAGTATTTCCCTCCTAGATTAGACTTACCTTTAGGATTAATGTTAAGTTTTTCCCCATCCCCTATGTACATTTTCAGTTTGTCAACTGCCTAAATAATAAACCGTTTATTATTATTTTTATTATTATTACACACACACACACACACACACACACACCCTTTACTCAAAATTTCAAAATTCATGGCGACTCCTACACCAAACTCGGAGTTCCCATCTGGGGAGGGGACCATAAATGACCCCAGATTTGACTGCCCTTTTGAAGACGACCCTAAGTGTTTTGACACCCCCCTCAACTTTTCTTCATTAACTTTTGTAACATTCGCGGTCGTAGATCTAATTTTCAATTTCTAGAACACAACCTCTCCTCTTCTAAACTCATCTTTTTTTCCTCACTGAAACTCAGGTGTCTGAGGCAACTGACAGTAGTTCCTTTTCTGTTCCCTTCTACTTTCTCTATTCTCATTTTCGATCCAAAGCTGTATCTTTCGTTTATGTGAGCAACGACTTAAATTGCTCTCGTCCCCACGCTCTTACGGTCTTGAATCTTTCGAATTTTCCACCATCTGACTATGATTACAGACTCACTCTCAAACTAAATTTATCTGAGCTGTATATCTTTCACCTAACTCCTCTGACTATAAGAAATTCTTTAACTACTTAACCTCCATCCATCCTCACTCTCTTCACTTTTGCAGAGATCTCCATTCTTGGAGAATTCAATGTTCACCACCAGCTTTGCCTTTCCTCTCCCTTCAGTGACAATCCTGGTGAACTAACCTTCAAGTTTGCTATCCTCCATGACCTAGAGCAATTGGTCCAGCACCCTACTGGTATACCTGACCATCTTGGAGATACGCCCAACATTCTTGACCTTTTCCCGACTTCTAATCCTCCTGCTTATGCTGTCACCTTCTCTTCTCTGTTGGGCTCCTCCAACCACAATCTCATATCTGTATCTTGTCATATCGCTCCAATCACTCCTCAGGATCCCACTAAGTGAAGGTGCCTCTGGCGTTTTGCCTCTGCTAGTTGGGGGGACGTGAGGAGGTAATTTACTGATTTTCCTTGGAATAACTACTGCTTCCGTATCAGAGACCCGTCTTTGTGTGATGAGCGGATAACAAAGGCGATAGTATCTGGCATGGAGGCTTATATTCCTCACTCTTTTTCTCGACTTCATCCTTCTAAATCTTGACTGTATACAGCTTGTTCTCGTGCTATACATGATAGAGAGGTGGCCCACAAAATGTACTTAAGCCTTTCATCACCAGAATCTCATGCACTTTATATTTCTGCCCAGAACCATGACAAGTCTGTTCTCCAACTAGCCAAAAACTCCTTCATTAACAAAAAAGTGTCAAAATCTTTCAAGAACTTACTCCTCTCGTGACTTCTAGTATCTAGCCAAAAATACCTACAATAACTTTGCTTCTTCTTCTTTCCCTCTTTTATTTCAACCAGATGGCACCACTGCTATCACATCTATTTCTAAAGCTGCACTCTTCGCTCAAACCTTTGCTAAAAACTCTACCTTGGACGATTCTGGGTTTGTTCCTCCCTCTCCTCCACCCTCCTATTGTTCTCCGAAACTGTGCCTCCATACTTGCATCTTGCCTAGTGAAACTTTTTCACCTCTGCCTGTCAACATCTACCTTTCCTGCTTGCTGGAAGTTTGCCTACATTCAGCCTGTTCCTAAAAAGCCTGTCCGTTTTAATCCTTTAAACTAGCGTCCTATTGTTTTAATTGTGTGTCTCTTCTAATCTTTTTAATATATCCTCAACAAGAGGATTCTTAAACGTCTTTCACTTCACAACCTTGTGTATGATCGCCAGTATGGGTTCCGTCAAGGCCGCTCTACTGGTGATATTCTGGCTTTCCTTACTAAGTCTTGGTCATCCTCTTTTAGATTTTTTGGTGAAACTTTTGTTGTTCCCTTGGACATATCAAAAACCTTCGATAGAGTCCGGCACAAAGCTTTGATTTCCAAACTACCCTCCTACTGCTTCAATCCTTCTCTCTGTAATTTCATCTCAAGTTTCCTTTCTGACCGTTTTATTGCTGCTGTGCTAGACGGTTACTGTTCTTCTCCTATATATATTAACAGTGGTGTTCCTCAGGGTTCTGTCCTGTCACCCAATCTCTTCTTATTATTCATCAATGACCTTCTAAACGAAACTTCTTGTCCTATCCACTCCTACGCTGATGATGTCTTTTCATAGACATTTAACCCTTCAGGAATAAACATTTCACGCAGGAAAGCCACAGAAAGACCGATTTCTGATCTTTCTATAATTTCTGATTGGAGCAGACCAAACTTGGTATTGTTCAATGCCTCCAAAACTCAATTCCTCCATCTATCAACTCGAAACAACCTTCCAGACTACCATCCCCTCTTCTTCAATGACACTTAACTGTCCCCCTCTTCTACGCTGAACATCGTCGGTCTGTCCTTTACTTATAATCTGAACTGGAAACTTCACATCTCATCTCTAACTAAAACAGTTTCTATGAAGTTAGGTGTTCTGAGATGTCTCCGCAAGTTTTCCTTACCCCCCTCCAGCTGCTAACTCTGTACAAGGGCCTTATCCGTTCATGTATGGTGTGTGCTTCACATGTCTGGGGGGGGGGATTCCACTCATACCGCTCTTCTAGACAGGGTGGAATTAAAGGCTTTTCGTCTAATCAACTCCCCTTCTCTAACTGACTGTCTTCAGCCTCTCTCCGCCGCAATGTTGCATATCTAGCTGTCTTCTACCGCTATTTTCATGCTAAATGCCCTTCTGATCTTGCTAACTGCATGCCTCCCCTCCTCCTGCGGCTTCGCTGCACGAGACTTTCTTGTTTCTCTCACCCCTATTCTGTCCACCTCTCTAATGCAAGAGTTAACTCTTATTCTCAATCATTCATCTCTTTCTCTGGTAAACTCTGGAACTCCCTGCCTGCTTCTGTATTTCCACCTTCCTATAACTTGAATTCTTTCAAGAGGGAGTTTTCAAGACACTTATCCTTCAATTCTTGACGGCCGTTTTTTACCCTTTTCTTGGAGTGTCATCTCAGTGGGCTTTTTTTATTTTTTTATTGGATATTTGTTGCCCTTGACCAGTGTCCGTCATATATATATATATATATATATATATATATATATATATATATATATATATATATATATATATATATATATATATATATATATATATATATATATATATATATATATATATATATATATATATATATATATATATATATATATATATATATATATATATATATATATATATATATATATATATATATATATATATATATTTATGGTTGCTAGAAAACAATTGAATTAAATAATATGTCAAGGCATTCTAGGTGACACACAGGTCACAGAAATTGAAAAATAAGTTAAGATACATTTGTGTATGTCATAAAAGGCAGATAATAATAATAATAATAATAATAATAATAATAATAATAATAATAATAATAACAATAATAATAATAATGATAATAATATATATATGTATATATATATATATATATATATATATATATATATATATATATATATATATATATATATATATATATATATATATATATATATATATATATATATATATATATATATATATATATATATATATATATATATATATATATATTGCCAGAAAGGCTCTCAGTAACAAGAAAAGAGACTGAAAATTTAGGCTCTAATTTTGACGGACGTAGAGGTGAGGCCATAAAGACAGTGTCATTAACACCAAGGGACACGGCTGCCGAGTGATCATCTTCGCTCATGAAGCTTGAAGTCTCTCTCACACAGATGCACGAATTGTCTGAAAAGTGTGGATAAGAGTCTTTACATAATCCTCTGCAGAATACAGACACGAGGTGCGACAATGGGAGACGTTTCTCTTCACCAAACACAATATAATGGTAAGTCGTTTCTGTAGACGAATTTACAGAGCCATTAATAGAAGCAGCTAGGTGCGGAAACCAATCTTTCCATGACTCATGAATACGTGGGATCATTAGCAAAAATGTTAAAGAATAATTTGCGAAAGTAGAAGGGGTCTAAAATACTGAGAATATCCCATAAAAATAAATAAATAAATACTTATAGTTAGGCGTAGGGTTAGTTCCTGAGATGTACGGTGGCCGATATATAATGCCGGGCGCGAGATTTTGACGTCAGAGACTGATAGACATTGTTGTCCTCAGGTACATTCGTCAGGCCTCGAAACTCTGGATTGTTTAAAAGCTTTGTTCATATGAAAATAACCATTTTTTTCCTACATGTATTCATTATTTGTGCCAGAGACTGATTGACATCGTTGTCCACAGAGAGAAGAAGAATGCAAAATTATCTTTGCCAGTTCGTTATTATTATTATTTTCTTATTTACATATTTATTCATTTATCTATTTATGAGGAGTAAAACACAAAATTTAGGATGTAAACAGATTAAGTGATACACACAGAATTACATGTAACAGCTACACAAATGGGATGGTTTCTACCAAAAATTAAGGTAACCTAACCTAACCCTGAGGCACTAATTACTTGTTATAGCTTATTATATAAATTTTATTATCATGAACTGATTAATTATCATTGTTCCCAGTAGAGGAAGTCCCACAACTCCAAGGTAACAGAACTAATTTCTAAAAATATAATTGTGAATAAAAAATGATAAAAATAAATTGAAACATTTGTTATTTAGAAACTAACACCAATAGAACTCAATCTGGTTGTCATGGAGTTTTCCAGTGCCTTATGGACCTCCTACCAAAACGCTACCATAAAAAAAAAAAAAAACACGGTCAAAATTATTTGTCAGAAAACATGATTGGTGACAGTTAATCTAATCTAATCTAATATATATATATATATATATATATATATATATATATATATATATATATATATATATATATATATATATATATATATATATATATATATATATATATATATATATATATATATATATATATATGTATATGAACAGAAACATTCTATACCAACTATAAATCAAATCCTTAATTTTAATTAAGCCCTTTTAATTAAAAAAAAGAAACAGAAAGAAACCTCAAACAACCCCCCCCACTCCCCCGTGACACTGGTGGCTCAGCTGTGCGTGAGATAAATGTTATCTGAAATGAGACGTCCTTAGCAGGGAAATGGAAAGAGTTAATTTTGTGGATTTGGATGTGCCAGGGACTGAAGTAAGGATTTGTAGAGTACCAAGCTCCTTTTTTTTTTTTTTTTTTATGATATTAGGCTATATGAGGTATTAACATGGACCGGAGAATGTGTGCATCACTGGTGTTGTTAGAACCAGATATCATCTGATGGTGTGCATTTTATAGAAGGGAAGAATTAATTTGTGACAAAATTGTTCCGTGCATAAGTGAATATTTTAAGGAAAATGAATCAGAGTAAAAGGAGAGTAATGATGGTTAGGTTACTGCTGACAACGTCACAGTAACTAAAAGGGATCAAATCTTTTCCGGGAACTCACCCTTCACTATGGTCAAAATCTAATTAAAATTAGTCCAACATAGTCAAAATTTTGACACTAAGGAAAACACCTCATCAGATGACAAACTTTAGGAGCCCTAGAGCAGTAGAAAATTATAATGGCAAGAGAATTTATACCGGAAGACCAAGGAATCTGCAGGAGGCAACAGATGGAGGTCCATTATACCACCTCCTGAGAGAATGCCATGGGGGAACAACAGCACAGAAACTGAACCAGAAGTTGAAAGACCATAAAGAAGACATAAAGGATAGAAGATAAATAAAAGAAAATAAATAAAAAAAATCTCCAAGAGAAAAAAAAAAAAAAATAAAAAAAAATAAAAAATATATATATATATATATATATATATATATATATATATATATATATATATATATATATATATATATATATATATATATATATATATATATATATATATATATATATATATATATATATATATATATATATATATATATATATATATATATATACATATATATATACACATGATGGCCACTGGCCAAGGGCAACAAAAATCCAATAAAAAAAAGCCCACTGAGATGCCAGTCCAAGAAAAGGGTCCAAAGTGGTAATAAAAAAATAAAGGATAAATGTCTTGAAACTTCCCTCTCGAAGGAATTCAAGTCATAGGAAGATGGAAGCACAGAAGCAGGCAGGGAGTTCCAGAGTATACCAGAAAAAAGGGATACATTATTGAGAATACTGGTTAACTCTTCCATTAGAGAGGTGGACAGAATAGGGGTGAGAGAAAGAAGAAAGTCATGTGCAGGAAGGTTGCAATAGGAGGGGAGGCATGCAATTAGCAAGATAGGAAGAGCAATTAACAAGAAAATAGCGGTAGAAGACAGCTAGACATGCAACATGGCGGCGATGAGAGAGAGGCTGAAGACAGTCAGTTAGAGGAGAGGAGTTGATGAGAGGAAAAGATTTTGAATCCACCCTGTCTAGAAGAACGGAATGAGTGGATCCCCGTCCCCCCGACATGTGAAGAATGCTCCATACATGGACAGATAAAGCCCTTATACAGAGTTAGCAGCTGGGGGGTGAAAAAAAAAAAAAAGATCTGGCGGAGACAGAACACCTAACTTCAGAACACCTAACTTCATAGAAGCTATTTTAGCCAGAGATGAGATGTGAAATTGCCAGTTAAGATTATAAGTAAAGCACAGACCGAGGATGTTCAATGTAGAAGAGGGGGCCAGTTGAGCGCCACCGAATAAGATGGGATAATTGTCTGGAAGGTTGACGAGAGTTGATAGATGGAAAAATTGAGTTTTTGGGGCATTCAACAATCCCAAGTTTGTTCTGCTCCAATCAGAAATCTTAAAAACATTAGAAGTCAGGCGTTCTGTTTTTTTTTTTTTCCCCTACGTGAAATGTTTACTTCCTGAAGGATTGGACGTCTATGAAAAGACGTGGAAAAGTGCAGGGTGGTATCATCAGCGTGGGAGTGGATAGAGCAAGAAGTTTGGTTTAGAAGGTCATTGATGAATAATAAGAAGAGAGTGGGTGACAGGACAGAACCCTGAGGAACACAACTGTTAATACATTTAGAAGAACAGTAACCGTCTACCACAGCTGCAATAAAACGGTCATAAAGGAAACTTAGAGAACAGAGAGAAGAGAGATAGAGAACATAGAAAACATAGGAAGGTAGTTTGGAAATCAAAGCTTTGTGCCAGACTCTATCAAAAGCTTTTGATATATCCAAGGCAACAACAAAAGTTTCACCACAATCTCTAAAAGAGGATGACCAAAACTCAGTAAGGAAAGCCAGAAGATCATCAGTAGACAGACCTTGATGGAACCCACACTGGCGATCAGATATAAGGTTGTAAAGTGAAAGATGTTTAAGAATCTTCCTGTTGAGAATATATTAAAAAACTTTAGATAGGCAGGAAATTAAAGCAATAGGACGGCAGTTTGAGGGATTAGAACTGTCACCCTTTTTAGGAACAGGCTGAATGTAGGCAAACTTCCAGCAAGAAGGAAAGGTAGATGTTGACAGACAGAGCTGAAAGAGTTTGACTAGGCAAGGTGTAAGCATGGAGGCACAGTTTCGGAGAACAATAGGAGGGACCCCATCAGGTCCATAAGCCTTCCGAGAGTATAGGCAAACAAGAGCATGGAAGACATCATTGCGTAGAATTTTAATAGGTATCATGAAGGGTGGAGGAGAGCGAGGAACAAGCCCTGAATCCACCAAGGTAGAGTTTTTAGCAAAGGTTTGAGTGAAGGGTTCAGCTTTAGAAATAGATGTGATAGCAGTGGTGCCATATGGTTGAAATAAAGGAGGAAAAGAAGAAAAATCAAAGTTATTTGAGATAATTTTGGCTAGATGCCAGAAGTCACGAGGGGAGTTAGATCTTGAAAGATTTTGACACTTTCTATTGATGGAGGAGTTTTTGGCTAGTTGGAGAACAGACTTGGCATGGTTTCGGGCAGAAATATAAAGTGCATGAGATTCTGGTGATGGAAGGCTTAAGTACCATTTGTGGACCACCTCTCTATCATGTACAGCATGATAACAACCTGTATTAAACCAAGGTTTGGAAGGTTTAGGTCAAGAAAAAGAGTGAGGAATGTACTTGTCCATGACAAATACTATCACCTCTGTTATATGCTTGGCACACAAACACGGGTCTCTGACATGGAAGTAGTAGTCATTCCAAGGAGAATCAGTAAAATACCTCCTCAGATCCCCCCAACTAGCAGAGGCAAAACGTCAGAGGCACCTTCGCTTATGGGGTATCATGAGAAAGGACTGAAGTGATAGGACAAGATACAGATATGAAATTATGATCGGAGGAGCCCGACGGAGAAGAGAGGGTGACAGCTTAAGCAGAAGGATTATAGCTCAGGAAAAGGTCAAGAATGTTGGGGGAAATTTTCCAGAGGGTCAGGAATAAGAATGGGGTGTTGCACCAGTTGCTCTAGATCGTGGAGGATAGCAAGCTGAAGGCTATTTCATCAGGATGGTCAGTGAAAGGAGAGGAAAGCCAAAGGTGGTGGTGAACATTGAACTCTCCAAGAATGGATATCTCTGCAAAAGGGAAAAGAGTCAGAATATGCTCCACTTTAGAAGTTAAGTAGTCAAAGAATTTCTTACATTCATAGATGTTAGGTGAGAGGTATACAACACAGATTAATTTTGTTTTAGAGTGACTCTGTATTCGTAGCCAGATGGTGGAAAACTCGGAAGATTCAAGAGCGTGGGGCACGAGATCAGTTTAAGTCGTTGCGCACATAAACACAACATCCACCTTTGGATTGAAAATGAGGATAGAGAAAGTAGGAGGGAACAGAATACTGTCAGTTGCCTCAGATAACTGATTTTCAGTGAGGAAAAGAGGATGAGGTTTATAAGAGGAGAGGTGGTGTACTACAGATTGAAAATTAGATCTTATACCACGAATGATGCAGAAGTTAATGAAGAAAAAGTTGAGGGGTATGTCAAGACACTTTGGATCGTTGTCAAAAGAGCAGTCCAACCTGGAGATTTTTGTGGTCCCCTCCGCAGATGGGGACTCCGAGGGTGGTGTAGGAGTTGCCATGGTAATTTTGAAATTTTTAGTGACGGGTGAGTGTGTTATTAAGTGCTTGTAGTTTTATGTGGAGGAAGAGAATGGTCTTTAGAGGGCAGGCTGTGACTGCCCTTTAAAGAGGTTTGTTATAATCCACCCTAGCCTCCTACCTTGCTGGAGGAGTGATGGCGTAATGGGGACCTGTCCGGGGATTTTGTCGTTAACATGGTTTTTTGTTGCTGTTGATTACCAGTTGTTAACTACTGTTTCTAAACTTTGATGGTTAAAGACTTGGAGCCTTTATGGCTAGTTAATGATTTGGATTATGGTAGATGTTAAATTACTGGCTCTTAATGATTATGAAGTTGTAACTATCTATTTACCTTTAACTTGTTTCAAATTTAACTTCCATTGTGTAAGTGAACTCTTTTTTCGGTCAAGCATTTGTGATAGAGCACAACGTAAAAAAAATAATTTTCAACCCATCTGTTGAGTTATGGCAGACAAGGAACATAAGTAAAACGGATTGGGTAGAACTAGCTAGTCACTATCAAGTAGTAATAAAATCATACTAGAGGAAAGTGGAGATGAAAAATGCTGTTTTACGGAAGTTAGTTGATAGCAAAGTTCTTAATGAAGGTGCTTTAGTCTTGTGTGACACCGAGGAAGGCTCTGAGGATAAGGCTATCCGACTTCTTGAGTTGGAAGTGGAGAGAGAGAGAGGCTTAAAGATAGTGAAAGGGAAAAAGAATTTCACTTGATTTACCTCGAGAAGAAGGTTCAATTAATGGGTGGAGATGGATATGATCAGAGATAACTCTGCTTTTGACTTGTGTAAGAATGTGAAATTAGTACCTTCCTTTGATGTAAAAGATCCAGATGAATTCTTTCAACAATTTGAGGTCATTTCAAATTCTTTTAAAGTGGCCTAGTGATTATTGGCCGTTGTTAATTCAGACAGTCATAGATAGAAGTTTAGGAACTCTATGAAAGAACTCAGCCAGATTTTCAATGAATATGCTCATATAGTAAGAAAGCTCAGAGACAGATGGATATCCGCCAGTAAAGTAAGTGCATTTAATGAGGTGCTTGAACTAATTGCACTTGAGAAATACTTAAGAGGAGTGAGTCCCGAAGTCCGTACTTATTTATGTGATTTATGTGTGTAACAGAACTTGATAGCGCTGCAATTTTAGCTGAAAATTATAGTTTAATTAATTTTTCTAAGAAAACTTAGTATTCTGCCAAACCTGTCCCATCTGTTCCTCATCAAAGTGGTAAATCAGTATCTGGGCAGGCTAATAATATTTCCAGTAATCCTGTTAGACCAAAGTTAGAGTTCAGTGGTTTACAGTCTGTTGAAAAGAGCAATATTCAGTGGGGAAGATCAGTGTGTTTCTATTGCAAGAAACGAGGGCATATGATTGCCGAATGCAATAAAAGACTACACAATCTAAAAAAAATAAAAGTAATCTGAAGCGAAAAGTATTTTTTTTTTCAGACAGATACTTTTGATCTGTCAAGTGTTTCAGGTGAACAAGTGTGTAAGGATCCTCCGTTGTCTTTCAAACCATTTAAAATCGTTGGATTTTTTTTTTTCTCAAACTGAAGATAGTGAAGCAGTACCTGTTCAGATGATGAGGGATACTGGAGCCTCACAGAATATACTTGTAAAAAGGTCAGTACCTTTCTTAAATGAAACTTATACTGGTGAAAGTGTTAGCATGAGAGGACTAGGTTGAGCTATCACTGCCCCCTTGTGTTGTATGTATCTGGTCAGATCTTGTTTCCAAGCCAGTGGTGGTAGGGGTACAGGAATCATTGCCAGTTGATAGCGTATCATTTTTACTAGGAAATTATATTGATGGCAGTCTTGTTGTTCCAGACCCTGTTGTAACTAATAAGCCACGATAAGTCCAACTGCTGATGTTGAGAAACTGTATCCTTATCTTTATCCTTCGTGTGCTGTCACTCGCAGTCAAGTTAAACGTGAATTGTCAAATCAACCTTCAGTGGAAATTGTTGAAAGCTCTAACGAGTTGGGCCTTAATGACTTGTTTTTCGAAACAGAGTCACATGGGGATGAATAATTTGATTCCAGAGTAATGATATATCCTGAATACAGTAGAGAAGTGGAATCAACGGTATCTACAGAGAAGCGTGAAATGAATAATATTCCTGTTACTCGTGATATGTTGATTAATGCCCAACAAAATTACCCTAAGCTACTTTCTTTTATGTTCAGCGATGTTGATGTAGGAGAGATTACAGACACACCTGTATGCTTTTATATCAAGTCAGGCATACTCATGCGTAAGTTTCGACCTCCTGATGTCCCCACGAGTGAGACATGGAGGGAAGTTCACCAGATTGTTTTATCCGCTTGTTATAAAGGTAATGTGTTACAGCTTGCCCATGACCACATAGGAGGGCATCTTGGGGTTAAGAAAACTTCGGACAAAATCCTTGGGTGTTTCTGTTGGCCAGGGATAACTTCTGATGTTGCAAAATACTGTAAATCTTGTCATACATGTCAACTGTCTGGCATTAAACCTGCTCTCCTTCACTCAGTTCCTGTATTGAATGAACGTTTTGCTAAGGTAATAATTGATGTTGTGGGTCCTCTACCAGGAGTGGTAATGAATATCTGTTAACCATCATGTGTACCACAACTAGGTATCCAGAAGCTATCCCATTGAGACGTATTACATCAAAATCAAGTATACCTGTATTGACTAGATTTTTCACTCGGTCTACCTCGTAGAGTACAGTCTGATCAGGGCAGTAATTTTACTTTAGCTATCTTTCAACAAGTCATTGCTACCTTGGGCATAAAATAGTATTTAGCTTCTGCATACCATCATGAAAGTCAAAGTGCTCTTGAGTGTTTTCACCAAACACTCAAGAGCACGCTGATTAAATTTTGTTTAGAAAATACATGTGACTGGGATGAAGGTATTCCTTATATAATGTATGCTATCAAAAGTGCGAAACAGGAGAGTCTTGGACATTCACCTTAGGAATTGTTATTTGGAAGGGATACCAGAGGACCACTAAAAGTGTTACATGAAAGTTGGCTAGATGAACATGATTCAGTTACTCTTAGTGAATATGTAGTAAAAATTAAGAACAAACTGAGAAGCCCCCAAAAATTAGCTAAAAAAAAAAAATTGGTGGAAGCTCTGTCAGAAATGAAGAGACAATATGATAAAGATTCAGTAAATAGGTCATTTGAACCCAGGAGATAAAGTATTGCTATTTATGCCACTAAGGAGGTTTTCTCCCTCAGCAAAATACCATGGGCTGTTTGAAATAGTAAGTAAAGTGAGTGAAGTAAATTATGTTACTGGTACACCTGGCAGGTGAAAAGGGAAGAGATTAGTCCATATAAATCTCCTAAAGGAATATTACTCAAGGAATGATGTAAACTTGGTGTATGTCAAACAAGATGCAGTGCTAAAGAATGAAAAGACCAAGATGACTGTGTTGATTTTATGAATGCAAAAAAGGTGAAGTTAAAAATTTCTGTTGTACCCAATGAACCTTGTATTAAGACCAATCATTTACTTCAGAGGCAGAGGACGGAGGTGTATGAACTGCTGGAAGAATTTATAGAGAGATTTTTGCAGATATCCCTAAACACAGTCCTGTTGTTCTGTATGAGGTTCGGTTGGTGGAAGGTGCTGTTCCTATCAAACAGTTGCCCTATCGTGTGTCTCCTGACAAGTGACAGATCCTGAAAGAAGAAGTCCATTTCCTGCTTCAACATGGTCTAGTAGAACCAAACAATAGTGAGTAGGACCCCCCATGTACGAGTATACTTGTGGGCCTGATGGAAGTTTTCGCTTGTGCACAGGCTGTCGGAAGGTAAATCAGGTCACCCGAGCAGTTTTCCAGTACCTCGCATCAACGACATCATAGACTCAGTGGAGAATGCTGCTTACGTCATGAAGCTGGATCTTCTTAAGTGTTATTACGAAATACCCTTTCCAGAAGAGGCCAAGAGGATATCTGCCTTTGTGACTCCTGACGGCCTCTACCAGTACACTGCCCTTCCCTTTGGGATACGGAATGCCCCAGCAGTCTTCCTGAGGATAAAGTCAGTAGATACAACAGGCCTTGAAGGGATGAGCGTATACCTGGATGATCTAGTCGTATACTCCTCTTCCTGGCCTCAACATCTTGCAGCAATGAAAGCCCTCCTTCAACGTCTATCAGATGCCAAACTTATAATGAATTTAACCAAGAGTGAACGTCCTGGGACATGAAGTGGGTGGAGGAATCGTCGCACCTGTTATAGCCAAGGTGGATGCTATCTGTAACCTACCCGTACCAAGCAATCGGAAAGCCATACGACGATTTTTTGGGATGGCTGGCTATTATCGACAATTCTGCCTGAACTTCTCGATAGTTGCTGCTCCACTCACAGATCTTCTCAACCCTCACAAGAAGTTTGTGTGGTCGCCTGCATGTCATACGGCATTTGATAGCATCTGCTATCTACTGGTTACAACGCCAGTCCTGCGATTACCTGATTTTCATCGTCCATTCCAAGTACAAGTGGACGGAAGTGATGTTGGTGCTGGTGCTGTACTGTTACAGACTGATGACAATAACATAATACATCATATATGTTACACATCAACAAAGTTGAAATCTTACCAAAAAAATTACAGCACTATAGAAAAAGAAGCTGTCGCCTTACTGATGGCCTTAGAAAAGTTTGACATATATTTTGGTAACAATAATCAGAAATTCATAGTGTACAGTGACCATAATCCACTGCAATTTGTGTCTCGCATGAAGAATAAAAAAAACAGCATCTGACTAGGTGATGCTTAACGTAACAGTCTTAAAATATGGAAATAAAATACATAAAAGGTAAAAATAACCTTAATGTGGATGCATTGTCACATGCTCCTGACTAACGAAAAAAGCAGTGTTTTAATTTTAATGGTGGGTGTGTGATAGGGAACTATCTTAAGACTTACTGTAAATATAATTATAATTTTCGAGATACCAGGTAACTGCCCTTAGAGGAAAGTAACAATTAATTCTGGGTAATGACTTTTATTGTGTTTAGTGGGGAACTACTGTGGTGAAATTTATTTGGTGTATTTAATATGGGAATTAGAAACTTTGATGTCTACTTGGTACACCTGACGGTTTTGGCTGGCAGAAGCAGATCGAGACTGGTTGTTGTGGTGCAGAATGTGCTCCCCGCACCGAGGACAGAACTTACTCTAAGGTGTTGTATGTTAAGTTTGCTTAAATGTAGGATTTTATTTTTTTTTCTATCTAAAGTTATTTAGCATTTTGTGTACTTGTAACTGGATTAGGTATATTGGTGGTAAATTGTTTTACTTAAGTTGTATTTGTAAAGTCTATTGGCGGTTGGTGATATTAGATTTAGGCGTGACTCCGTGAATTGCGAGTAATGGTGATGGTGTTTTATGTTTTTCCACGTATTAGGTTAAGGATATTAGATGTAAGTGTTCTCTATACATTTAATTATACAAAAAAAAAAAAAAACTCACGTTTGTTGTATTCTCTCCTGAGTTTTACTGAAATAATGAGGATTGGAGTGCGAGCCGAACCTAGGGAAAAATTTTGTTTGGTTTCGTGTCTGTGCACCATACACAGTCCACCCTCGCCTCCTACTTTGCTGGAGGAGTGATGGCATAACAATATATATATATATATATATATATATATATATATATATATATATATATATATATATATATATATATATATATATATATATATATATATGCACACACACACACATTACAGCTAAACTATAAATACATTTTGATATGGGTTTGTTGCAAATGTATTTTTTTTAGAATATTTACTTATGTGTTTCTTTTCCCTAAAAAAATAAGTTTGAGAACGAAAAGAGTAAAATTAGATGATTTGTAAGATGCCGCTGAGAAAACTTTTCAAATGTTAAATGCATTGCTAATACCTTAACCCGTGCACCGACGACACACACACACGCGCACACACACACACACACACACACACACACACACACACACACACACACACACACACACACACACACACACACACACACACACACACACACACTTATCATTATGAGTATTATTATTACTGTTATCATAACCACTATTATTATTATTATTATTATTATTATTATTATTATTATTATTATTATTATTATTATTATTATTATCTTTATTATTGTTATTATTATTATTATTATTATTATTATTATTATTATTATTATTATTATTATTATTTATATCTTGTTTTTATTATTAGTATGCTTCTTCTCATAAAACTTCGTTTAGAAAACTTTTCAAATGTGCAGCCTGTCGCTGATACCCGAGAACGCACAGACACATGCACACTCATTATTGCTGTGTTGTTGTTGCTGGTGCTACTATTTTTATTGTCAAATATGCTTCTTAGTCTTCTCTTCTTCCTTTTTTTTTTTTTTTCCTAGATGTTATTGTTGGTGCTATAATAATAATAATAATAATAATAATAATAAAAATAATAATAATAAAAATAATAATAATAATAATAATAATAATAATAATAATAATAAAAAAAAAAATAATAATAATAATAATTATTATTATTATTATTATTATTATTATTATTATTATTATTATTACTATTATTGTTATTATCTTTACTTCTCCTTCTATCCTTATTATTACTTTATTTTTATTGTATTATTGTCACCATTCTGTTTCTTATTAGTTATTATTATTATAATTATTCCTCAATCTTCTCTATGCTCTTATTATTCTGCTTCTTCTTCGTCTTCATCATCATTATCATCATCATCATCATCATCATCATCTTCTTCTTCTTCTTCTTCTTCTTCTTCTTCTTCTTCTTCTTCTTCTTCTTCTTCTTCTTCTTCTTCTTCTTCTTCTTCTTCTTCTTCTTCTTCTTCTTCTTCTTCTTCTTCTTCTTCTTCTTCTTCTTCTTCTTCTTCTTCTTCTTCTTCTTCTTCTTCTTCTTCTTCTTCTTCTTCTTTCTCTTCTACCTTTTTTCTTCTTTATTATTATTATTGTCATTATTGTTATTATTATTATTATTATTATTATTATTATTATTATTATTATTATTATTATTATTATTATTATTATTATATTTTATTATTATCACCATCATTCCAAAACGTCGTTTATGTAGAATCCTTGCTGATGGCCCAGCACGTGCCGCGATGATACACATACGCACACACACACACACACACACACACACACACACACACACACACACACACACACCGTCTTGACTTCACACGGGAAGGACGTGTGACCTTGGGCGTTCTTGAGCAGCCTCGGCCAGCATGTTGGCCTTCCCTGCCCCCTAGTGATAGTGACCTCAGTTTTTTTCTCTTTTCAACTTTTAGCTTTTAGTTTTAGGCTCGCCCTGGTGGGACTGTTGTACTTGTGAACACATTTAGCGAGTGCGTGTCGACACATAAAGAATAATGAGTGCTTCAGTACAAACGTATGAAAGCAACTACCTCCTGCGTCGTAGGCGATGATCCGGTTACTTTGAAGTGCCGCGTATGTGGTATAGTCTTCCCTCCCTCCTTTTAATGAATGCGACGTCTCTGACAAACAAGATGGACGAGTTGAATGTGACGGTGAGTTCTACTGGTGCAGACATTGTGGCCGTTATTGAGGCGTGGCCGTGGGGAAAGGCCGTTTTCTGCCGCTCTGCCCTCAACCCCTCACACCTCCCAGTCGATATTCCTGCCGGTGTGGAGGCCCTATGGTTGAGAGCTACGCCTCCCTGCCATCCCAGCAACACAGCCTCCATCATCGTGTACGTCGTGTACACGAGCCGCCACGAGCCGCCACAGCACAGTTTTTTTTTTTTTTTCATGTAGGAAGGACACTGGCCAAGGGCAACAAAAATCAAATAAAAAAAATATGCCCACTGAAATGCCAGTCCTACAAAAAGGGTCAAAGCAGTGGTCAAAAATTTATGAATAAGTGTCTTGAAACCTTCCTCTTGAAGGAATTCAAGTCATAGGAAGGTGGAAATACAGAAGTAGGCAGGGAGTTCCAGAGTTTACCAGAGAAAGGGATGAATGATTGAGAATACTGGTTAACTCTTGCATTAGAGAGGTGGACAGAATAGGGGTGAGAGAAAGAAGAAAGTCTTGTGCAGCGAGACCACGGAAGGAGGGGAGGCAGTTAGCAACATCAGAAGAGCAGTTAGCATGAAAATAGCGTTAGAAAGACAGCTAGATATGTAACATTACGGCGATGAGAGAGAGAGGCTGAAGACAGTCAGTTAGAGGAGAGGAGTTGATGAGACAAAACTTTTTGATTCCACCCTGTCTAGAAGAGCAGCATGAGTGGAACCCTCCCAGACATGTGAAGCATACTCCATACATGGACGGATAAGGCCCTTGTACAGAGCTAGCAGCTGGGGGGGTAAGAAAAACTGGCGGAGACGTCTCAGAACGCGTAACTTCATAAACGCTGTTTTTAGCTAGAGATGAGATGTGAAGTTTCCAGTTCAGATTGTAAGTAAAGGACAGACTGAGGATGTTCAGTTTAGAAGAGGGGGACAGTTGAGTGTCATTGAAGAAGAGGGGATAGTTGTCTGGATCGTTGTGTCGAGTGGATAGATGGAGGAATTGAGTTTTGGAGCCATTGAACAATGACAAGTTTGCTCTGCCCCAATCAGAAATTTTAGAAAGATCAGAAGTCAAGCGTTCTGTGGCTTCCCTGCGTGATATGTTTACCTCCTGAAGGGTAGGACGTCTATGAAAACACGTGGAAAAGTGCAGGGTGGTATCATCAGCGTAGGAGTGGATAGGACAAGAAGTTTGATTTAGAAGATCATTAATGAATAATAAGAAGAGAATGGGTGACAGGAAAGAACCCTGAAGAACACCACTGTTAATAGATTTAGGAGAAGAACAGTGAACGTCTACCACAGCAGCAATAGAACGGTCAGAAAGGAAACTTGAGATGAAGTTACAGAGAGAAGGATAGAAACCGTTAGGAGGGTAGTTTGGAAATCAAAGCTTTGTGCCAGACTCTATCAAAAGCTTTTGATATATCCAAGGCAACAGCAAAAGTTTCACCAAAATCTCTAAAAGAGGATGACCAAGACTCAGTAAGGAAAGCCAGATCACCTGTAGAGCGGCCTTGACGGAACCCATACTGGCGATCAGAGAGAAGATTGTGAAGTGATAGATGTTTAAGAATCTTCCTGTTGAAGATAGATTCAAAAACTTTAGATAGGCAGGAAATTAAAGCAATAGGACGGTAGTTTGAAGGATTAGAACGGTCACCCTTTTTAGGAACAGGTTGAATGTAGGCTAACTTCCAGCAAGAAGGAAAGGTAGACGTTGACAAACAGAGCTGAAAGAGTTTGATTAGGCAAGGTGCAAGCACGGAGGCACAGTTTCGGAGAACAATAGGAGGGACCCCATCAGGTCCATAAGCCTTCCGAGGGTTTAGGCCAGCGAGGGCATGGAAAACATCATTGCGAAGAATTTTAATACATGGCATGAAGTAGTCAGAGGGTGGAGGAGAGGGAGAAACAAACCCAGAATCGTCCAAGGTAGAGTTTTTAGCAAAGGTTTGAGCGAAGAGTTCAGCTTTAGAAATAGATATGATAGCAATGGTGCCATCTTGTTGAAATAGAGGAGGGAAAGAAGAAGAAGCAAAGTTATTGGAGATATTTTTAGGTAGATGCCAGAAATCACAAGGGAAGTTAGATCTTGAAAGGTTTTGACATTTTCTATTAATGAAGGAGTTTTTGGCTAGTTGGAGAACAGACTTGACATGGTTCCGGGCAGAAATATAAAGTGCATGAGATTCTGGTGATGGAAGGCTTAATTACCTTTTGTGGGCCACCTCTCTATCATGTATCGCACGAGAACAAGCTGTGTTAAACCAAGGTTTAGAAGGTTTAGGACGAGAAAAAGAGTGAGGAATGTATGCCTCCATGCCAGACACTATCACCTCTGTTATGCGCTCAGCACACAAAGGCGGGTCTCTAACACGGAAGCAGTAGTCATTCCAAGGAAAATCAACAAAATACCTCCTCAGTTCCCTCCAACTAGCAGAGGCAAAACGACAGAGGCACCTTCGCTTAGGGGGATCCTGAGGAGGGATTGTAGCGATAGGACAAGATAAAGATATGAGAATGTGATCCGAGGAGCCCAACGGAGAAGAAAGGGTGACAGCATAAGCAGAAGGATTAGAGGTCAGGAAAAGGTCAAGAATGTTGTGCGTATCTCCAAGACGGTCAGGAATATGAGTAGGGTGTTGCACCAATTGCTCTAGATCTTGGAGGATAGCAAAGTTGTAGGCTAGTACACCAGGATGGTCAATGAAGGGAGAAGAAAGCCAAAGCTGGTGGTGAACATTGAAGTCTCCAAGAATGGAGATCTCTGCAAAAGGGAAGAGGGTCAGAATGTGTTCCACTTTGGAAGTTAAGTAGTCAAAGAATTTCTTATAGTCAGAGGAGTTAGGTGAGAGGTATACAGCACAGATTAATTTAGTATGAGAGTGATTCCGTAGTTGTAGCCAGATGGTGGAAAACTCGCAAGATTCAAGAGCGTGGGCACGAGAGCAGGTTAAGTCATTGCGCACATAAACGCAGCATCCAGCTTTGGATAAAAAATGAGGATAGAGAAAGTAAGAGGGAACAGAAAAGGGGCTACTATCAGTTGCCTTAGACACCTGAGTTTCAGTGAGGAAAAGAAGATGAGGTTTAAAAGAGGAGAGGTGGTGTTCTACAGATTGAAAATTAGATCTTAGACCGCGAATGTTGCAGAAGTTAATGAAGAAAGTTTGAAGACGGGTTCAAGACACTTAGGGTCGTCGACAGAAAGGCAGTCCGACCTCGGGACATTTATGGTCCCTTCCCCACATGGGGACTCCGAGGCTGGTGTAGGAGTCGCCATGATGATTTTAAAATTTTTGAATGAAGGGTGTGTGTGTTATTAGGTGCTTGTAGTTTTGTGTTGAGGAAGAGAGTTGTCTTTAGAGGGCAGGCTGTGACTGCCCCCTTGTGTTGTGACACACAAAGGGAAACGTTCAGTGAGGTCACAGCTGGGTTTAATGATAAGTTCACAGCACCCCCTGAACAGTGCTTTAGACCTCACTGGGAGTAGTTATCGTTTCGGCAGGTGTCTACTGTCTCCTCCTCTTACTCACCACTCACATCATTGACACTGCTGATGCCCTGAGGATGAGTTATCCTGCCGCCAAGCTGGTCATCTGTGGGGACTTTAACAGATTAGATATCAGCGATATCCTACACCAGCTACACCTCACCCAGGTCGTGGACTTCCCCACCCACCAGCAAGCCATCTTCGACCTTATACTGACAGACCTGGGCCAGCAGTATTCGCCCCCCAAGCCGCTGCCTCCCATGGGACGGAGCACCCACCTCTCCATACTGTGGACACCCACACCCAATACCTCGATCCCCTGGTCAGGTGTCAGCAGGACCCACCGCCCCATGTCTGACTCAGCCATGAAAGAGTTTGGGCAGTGGGTGACACAACATCCGTGGACCGAGGTGCTGGATGTGGAGGACATCCACTTAAAATGGCAAAATTACATCGCCATCACCACAGAAGCCTTCCACCGCTACTTCCCAGGCAAGAGCGTCACAGCGCACCTGTCTGATGCCCCCGCATTAAAAGACTCATGCGTTAGCGGACCTGGGCGTTCCACTCCTGCCCTGTCCTATACAGGAAACTAAGAAACAGAGTGATCAGGGAGATTAAGGCTGCCAAGGCAAGCTATTACCCAGACAAGATACACCACCTCAAGCTGGCCAACAACAGACAGTAGTACACTAAGATTAAAGCTTTGTGTGGCCTACAAAAGCACACTTCATCTCTTCCTTGCACCTCACACCTTCCTGCTAATCTCGTGGCTCAGGAGATGAACGATCACTTTGCTGCTATATGTCAAACCTTTCCTCCCTTCCACACCACTCCGCTTCCTGCCTATCTTCCCGCTCCCTCCCCTCTCCCCATTGTCGAGGCGGTAGATGTTTTTAAGAGAATACTCAAATTCAAACCAAGATCCACCACACCCACTGACCTTCCTACAAAAATTTACAAAGAGTTTGCTTTAGAGCTAGCAACACCGCTATGCTCCATAATAAACGCCTCTCTCTCTCCCAACACTCTTGCCCCGCGGACTGGAAGACATCTTGCGTCACCCCCATCCCCAAAACTTCCAGTCCACAGTTACTCGATGACCTCAGGCCAGTCTCTATCACCCCCATCCGTAGCCTTATTTGTGAAGATTTTGTGTATGATTGGGCCTACATCAAAATTTGTAATACCCTGGATATCAGACAGTTTGGAAATATTAAAGCCACCTCCACCTCCCATTACCTGACCAGCTTCCTTGAATTCATCCACAGCTACCTGGACAAGCGAAACACCTCCCTAGCTGTTGCTTTTGTGGACTTAAAAAAAGCCTTTGATCTTTTTGATGACCCTGTTGTCATCAGCAAGGCAATAAGTCTGGGTCTCCTTCCTAACCTGGTAGCGTGGCTAGCCGACTTCCTCACAGGGAGGCGTCAGGCCGTTCGCTATCAGGGCTCTGTCTCTAATTTCCAACAGCTGACATGTGGGGTCCCCCAGGGGACCAAGACCAGTATGTTTCCTCCTCCTCATTAACGACGCCCTCACTGACACCCCTCATCGCTGGAAGTATGTGGACGACTGCACCTTGGGCGTCCCAGTTTCCACCAAGAACCCGGACTACTCGACACTGCAAGTAATTCTGGAGCGACTGCAGACGTGGACAGAGGAGAGCAGGATGACCATCAACCACAGCAAAACTGTGGTGATGCATTTCTGTACCTTCTCTGTACCAGTGCCCCCTCCCCAGCTCACAGTGGGCCCTCACCCCCTCCAGGTGCTCCGATGTGCCAAGCTTCTCGGAGTCAAGGTGGACGACCAGCTGACCTGGAAGCAGCATATCGCCAACACCGTAATATCAGCTACCTAGAGGTTGTACATGTTGCGCAGACTCAGGTCGCTGGGGACGCCGACATACGAATTAAGGGGGTTGTACCTCACCTTCATCATCTCGAAACTCATGTACGCCTCCCCAGCGTAGTCCTCTTCCCTCACACACACTCAACAGCTACAGCTGGAGAGTGTACAGAAAAGCGCGTGCAGGGTCATCCTTGGTCCAGCCTACACCATCTATGAAGAAGCCCTGACCACCCTAAGTCTGTCCAGACTATCCACCAGACACCGAGAAGCTCTGGAAAAGTTTGGAAGGGGACTACTGCATCATCCATGTCTCAGACACATGCTGCCGCCTGATGTGCCTCGTCCGGTCCGTGCCACCAGACACCACAAGATAACGCCCCTAAAGGCGCCGCGCACGGGCCTATACAGACCCAGCACGATTCCCACCATGGTGCGAGCCATCAATCAATAGTCCCTTCTAGATTAGACTTACCTTTAGGATTAATGTTAAGTATTTCCCCACACTAACTGTATATTTTCAGTTTGTTAACTGCCTAAATAATAAACCGTTTATTATTATTATTATTATTATTATTATTATTATTATTATTATTATTATTATTATTATTATTATTATTATTATTGTTATTATTACATTATTGTTATTATTGTCGTTGTTATTATTGTCCTCATGTTCATACAGAGTGGAAAGAAACCAACATTGCTGAGAAGGCTCAGCTACATGTTTTTTTTTTTTTTTTCATCTATGACCAGCCAGTCTGTCTATGCAGAATGTCCGCAGTGACCCCAACCAAGACATGCCAAAACGTTTGGCGCTCGTCATGTACTGGTTGGGTGCAGCGCCACTATATGCAGCCCCTTCCTACCCCACTACCCACTGCTACTGCCAAAAGGACAAAAGGACTATCATGGTCAGCACCCCATCTTTTTTTTTTTTTTTTATCTATTTCTGCATCGTCTTATCGCTGACTCTTGCCCACCTGCACTTTCCAGCAGCAGGTAATCGCCATCATCAGCAGGATATTTTCCTCCGCTCAGTTCTTCCTTAGGTCGGGTCTCAGAAAGCAGAAACCTCTCGGAGGCTTATCTCTCTCTCTGTCTCTCTCTCTGTCTCTCTCTCTCTCTCTCTCTCTCTCTCTCTCTCTCTCTTTTTTTTTTTTAAACAAAAATTTACATCAGGCTTAAAACAACACGTTTTTTATGCTGTTATTTGAAAAGCCTATACTTAAATGTAAAGATGAAAATATATACACAAGCGAACTCATCCTACTATATATATATACACATGATTAACACAGCACTAGTGTGGGAGTTTGTGTTTTACGCCACCTGTGTGCAGCCACTTTCACTTGCTGGAGTGTCATTGTCCGTGTATCACTCGTGGCTGCCGTAAACACATTCCACAGTCTAGAGGTTCTGGCTGTGTAAGAGCGCTGGTGCTGCCTCGAGTAAGATCAAGACACCAGCATGTCACTGGAGGTGGTGGTCCTGGACTCCCTCTGGACAGCTCGTGATGGGAGCCTTAGCGAGCTGAGATGAGGGACCTCCAGAACCCGGGCCTTGTGCTGGACCACCAGCGCCGACACGTCCCGCCGATGCTCCAGCGACGTGACTCCGGTCGTCTCCTCCTGCTGCTGCTGCTGCTGCTGTCCGTCCATCCCCACCAAGCGGAGGGCACGTCGTTGCACAGCATCCAGTCTCTGCAAGTGGGTGGGGGCACTCGACATCCAGGACAAGGCACTGTACTCCATACAAGGCCGTATCTGAGCCTTGTACAGTGTGAGGATGCCCCGGGAGTCGAGGTTTCCTGACATCGGACGCAGTGCAGACTCGCTGGGAGACCTGGTGGGCAACAGCAGCAACATGGCGGTCAAAGCGCAGGCCACAGTCCACTGTCACTCCCAGCAACTTGACGTGTTCCTGGAGGGGATGTGTCTGGCCTCCAAAACTCAGACAGCCTGAGATGGCTGGGGAGGCAGCTGGGGACCGTGAGATGACCATGGCCTGCGTCTTTTCTGGAGCGAAGCTGACTTGCCACGCCTCTCCCCACTCCATCACCAGCCTGAGCTGCCTATTCAGCTCTCTAACGGCTCGCTGACTGTCGGAGCGGCAGTAGGAGCGGGAGAGACTGCAGTCGTCGGCGTATGCAAGCAGTGTCGGTATTTGCTGCAGGAGGTCATTGATGTATATGTCTCTCTCTCTCTCTCTCTCTCTCTCTCTCTCTCTCTCTCTCTCTCTCTCTCTCTCTCTCTCTCTCTCTCTCTCTCTCTCTCTCTCTCTCTCTCTCTCTCTCTCTCTCTCTCTCTCTCTCTCTCTCTCTCTCTCTCTCTCTCTCTCTCTCTCTCAGCAGGGAGTCCTCACAGCTACCTACCTCCAGAATCATTCTCAGGCCATCATCCATAATTAAGCCTTGCACCGAGTCACGTAGGTGGTGACTTCGTAAAACTACCCCAGTCTGTGGCAGTTGGGTAAGGGTTAGGAATCTGTGGTCGTTTATATATATATATATATATATATATATATATATATATATATATATATATATATATATATATATATATATATATATATATATATATATATATATATATATATATATATATATATATATATATAGGTAAAAATGTACATAAAAATAAAGACATGCATACATACATACATACATACATAGAGATGATACATGTACAGACATAGATATATACATAGATGGGTAAAAAAATAAGTAGATAAATAGATAAAAAGAGAGATCGGTAGATAGATAGACAAATATATATACAGATAGATAGATAGATAGATAGATAGATAGATAGATAGATAGATAGAGAGAGAGAGAGAGAGAGAGAGAGAGAGAGAGAGAGAGAGAGAGAGAGAGAGAGAGAGAGAGAGAGAGAGAGAGAGAGAGAGAGAGAGAGAGAGAGAGCGAAATTTAGCCAAAAGTACAGTATTACAATGATGAATATATATATATATATATATATATATATATATATATATATATATATATATATATATATATATATATATATATATATATATATATATATATATATATATATATATATATATATATATATATATATATATATATATATATATATATATATATATATATATATATATATATGGCTTTCTATATATCTATCTGTGCACAAGCATTATACTTCACCAATACAGGTTCATTAAGATCAACTAATAAAGCTTCTAACATGTTTAAAAGCTCGCCAAAGCAAGTAAAGTTCATTATAATTGTCCTCCAAGTGCAAATACAATTGTTTAACGCTAAGGCTACAAGCACTTGAAAGTCGATACATAAATATAGGAAATCCACTCACTTCTCTGCCGGTAACCAGATGATAAATAATAGATTCCTTAGTAGAACACCAAGGCATTTCAGACGAGCACAGTCGTTGAGGAATTAGTTACCAGCAAGTGGTCCTGCAAGCAATCACCTTCGTGACACAAGATATAAACGTTCAAGGCTATGGTCCATGCATACCATAACTTAACAAAAAGCACACACCTCACCACACAGCCGTGCTCGTAAGCGTTGTTCTTATAGATAGGCACAGAATTAATAACATATGCAGCACACGTATTTACAAAATCCTGCCGCCATCAGGTTGAAATAAAGGAGGGAAAAATGAAAAAGTCAAGTTACTGGAGATGTTTTTTGGCTGAGTTTCAAAATAAATACATAAATAAATAAATAAATAAATAAAATAAATAGATACAAAATAAAATAAATAAATAAATAGTTAGAGCTTGAAAGATTTTGATATTTTACCTTAGGGAAGTATTTGCTTATCTTTAAGTTCTTAAGTATGGATTTTCTCCCAAACTTAAGATTCTGGTCGGAGTCATCGACTTAAACTTTGGCATGCTGTTTTCCTGTTTTCTCTTGCAGTTGGGCACAATTACTTACTACCTTTATTACCTGGATTTACAGCGATGGTCTCATGATCTACATCATAGGGATCTTCAAGGGCCCCGTGGTGGGCACGCTTGGCTGGCGCAAGGTTGCAGTTGTGATGGGCTTTGTGAACAGTCTTGCTCAGGTCATGTCTGCTTTGGCAACCACGGACATCTTCCTCTTCTTTACTTTACTAGTGAAAGGTGCACTCTGCCAGGAACTGGTGCTCCTTACACTGATAATGAATTTTCATTAAGTTTTCATATTGTGCAGTGTGTGTGTGTGTGTGTGTGTGTGTGTGTGTGTGTGTGTGTGTGTGTGTGTGTGTGTGTGTGTGTGTGTGTGTGTGTGTGTGTGTGTGTGTGTGTGTGTGTGTGTGTGTGTGTGTGTGTGTGTGTGTGTGTGTGTGTGTGTGTGTGTGTGTGTGTTTACACCAATAAAATTGGATTGAATGAGCTCGAGCACGTTAGTTGGACTCGCCTGCGAATATGAGGACACAGCCTGGCAGTGGAGGAGGATCGGTGGAGCAGGCGTGGTAGAGGTCGCTTGCCCATGGAGGAACGACTATGCTTCTGTGGGCAGGTACACGTTATTGAACATTGTCCTCGTACCACAGCCTTGCATCACCAGTTTGGTATTACCACCATGGAAAATCTGTTTATTGAAAGGAAAGTTTATATTACTGTCACATCACATCACATCTCTCATGCTGTTTTGGATAAATACGTGTAATCATATATGGATTGTTTTATGCTTGTTTCTGGGTTTTATCTAAAAGTGTAATATCTCACCTTAGTAATTGATAATGAGAATGGCTATGTCGCCACATACGCATACTTAAACTGTTATAACTGGACCATTTATATATTATGCATAGTCTCATGTAGTCAGGTTTCTGGCCAATAAAGTATATGTTTATCTAAAGTATGTGTGTGTGTGTGTGTGTGTGTGTGTGTGTGTGTGTGTGTGTGTGTGTGTGTGTGTGTGTGTGTGTGTGTGTGTGTGTGTGTTTATGAGCCTATACATTCATAAATACATAGAGAAGGAAACAAAAAAAAAATCATAAATAAACACGAACTTACTCTACACCTTTCTTTCATTCTTTCGGTGTCTTAGTACTGCAAGCCAGCTGTTACCTGGTTATTAGGAATCTCTCTCTCTCTCTCTCTCTCTCTCTCTCTCTCTCTCTCTGGACAAAATATTATGAACTTTCCATTCTAGATAGATTAATGAAAAAGAAATATGCATTTAAGAATAGTTACCATGATGCAGCAATAAGCTGCATCATGGTATATATATACTCGTATATATATATATATATATATATATATATATATATATATATATATATATATATATATATATATATATATATATATATATATATATATATATATATATATATATATATATATATATATATATATATATATATATATATATATATATATATATATATATATATATTTATTTACATTACAGGGTAACTATCGTCTGACCATTTTGAATTAGGCGTTTGGGCGTTGTCATTTACATTTTTTTTTCCGACCTGCGGCTCTGCCACATTTACACCAAGGCACACCTCATATCAGGTGCTTCCTACCTCAAAATTAAATGGGGTTGTAGTATAAATACATTGTGATATATATATATATATATATATATATATATATATATATATATATATATATATATATATATATATATATATATATATATATATATATATATATATATATATATATATATATATATATATATATATATATATATATATATATATATATATATATATATATATATATATATATATATATATATATATATATATATATATATATATATATATATATATATATAAGACGAAAAGTTTTTCATTCCACCTTGTCAATAGGAGCGCTATGAGTGGAACCCCATATACTTGTGAAGCACACTTCATATACGAGTATGGATGGATATGGCCCCTGTACAGCAGGTAGGAGGGTAAGAAAAACTGGTGGAGGCGATTTAAAACCCCTAACTTCTTAGAAGCTGTTTTAGCTAGAGATGAATTATGAAGTTTCCAGTTTAGATTATAAGTAAAGGACAGACTGAGGATGTTTAGTGTAGCAGAGGGGGACAGTTTAGTGTCATTCAAGAAGGGGGGATAGTTGTCTGAAAGGTATTGTCGAGTTGATATATGGAGGAATTGAGTTTTTGATGCATTGAGTTTGGTCAGTTCCAATCAGAAATTTTAGAGAGATCAGGAGTCAGACATTGTATGGCTTCTCTGCATAAACTTTTTTACTTTCTGAAGAGTTGGACGTTTAGGAAAAGAAGCGAAAAAATTGCAGGATGTTATCATCAGCGTAGGAGAGGATAGAATATAATGTTTGGTTTTGAGTAAACCATTGATAAATAACGGGAAGAAAGTGGGTGACAGTAAAAGACCCTGAAGAACAGATTGATATATTTAGAAGAACAGTAGCCGACTTAACATAGCAGCAAAAGAACAGTCAGAAAGAAGAGTTTGAATAAAGTTACTTAGCGAAAAATATACACCGTAGGAGAGGAGTTTAGAAATCAAAGCTTTGTGCCAGACTCTATCAAAAGCTTTTCATATGTCTAAGACAAAAGTTTCACTGAAATCTCTAAAAGAAAATAACAAAGACTCAATAAAGAAAGCCAGAAGATCACCAGCAGAACAGCCTTGACGAAACTCATACTAATGATCATACAGAAGGTTGTGATGTGATAGATGTTTAAGAATCTATCTGTTGAGGATAGATAAAAAAAAATATGAAAAATAGATGGGCAGAAAATCAAAGTAACAGGACGATAGTTTGAGAGATTAGAAGGGTCACCCTTTCTAAGAACAGCTTGAATGTAGGCAAACTTGCAACAAGAAGGAAAGATAGATGTTGATAAACAGAGCTGAAAGAGTTTGACTAGGCAAGGCGGATGCACAGAGGCAAAGTTTCGGAGAATAATAGAATGGATCCCATGAAGATCATAAGCCTTCCGAGGGTTTAGGCTAGTAAGGGCATGGAAAATATCATTGCGAAGGATTTCAGTGGCTAGCATGAAATAGTTAGAGGGTGGAGGAGAGGGGGAAAAAAACCGTAAATCATGCAAGGTAGAGTTTTAGCAAGGATTTAAAAGAAGAGTTCACCTTTAGAAACAGATGAGATGGCAGTGGTGCCATCAGGTTGAAATAAAGGAAAGGAAAGATGAAGCAAAGTTATTGCAGGTGTTTTTGGCTAGGTGCCAAAGTCAGGACTGAAGTTAGATCTTAAGGTTTTGACAATTTATATTAATGAAGGAGTTTTTGGCAAGTTGAAGAACAGACTGGCATGATTCCAAGGAGAAATATAAAGCGCATGAGATTCAGGTGATTGAAGGCTCCTGTACCCCTCGTGGACCATCTCTCTATCATATCTAGCACGAGAGCATGCTGTATTAAATCAAAGTTTAAAAGTTCTAGGTCAAGAGAAAGAGTAAGAGATGTACGCCTTCATGCAAGAAACTATCACATCTGTTATGAGCTCAGCACACAGAACCGGATCTGTGACACAGAATCAGTAATAATAAAAAATAAATAAATAAAAAAAACAGCATAATATCTCCTCAGGTTCCCTCCATTAACAGAGGCTTAACGCCAAAGACTCCTCCGTTTTTAGAGATCTTTAGGAGGGATTGGAGCGATAAGACAAGATACAGATATGAGACTGTGACCAGAGGAGCGCAATGGAGAAGACAAGGTAACAGCGTAAGCAGATCAAAATTGTTCTGGTCAAGATTGTTGGCTTTATCTCCAAGATGGTTAGGAATATGAGTAGGGTGCACCAGTTTCTCTAGATCTTAGAGGATAGCAAAGTTAAACGCTAGTTGACCAAGATGGCCAGTGAAAAAAAAGGAAAGACAAAGTTGGTGATAAACACTGAAATCTCCAAGAATGCAAATTTTCACAAAAGGGAAGAGTCAGAATGTGCCCCACTTTGAAAGTTATGTCATCAAAGAATTTTTTATTGTCAGTCAAGGAATACTAAAGAAGGCTCGGCCAAAACAGGAACAGACATGATAAAAGCACGAGGCGGGAACACGTGGTGTACAACTTAGGCACTTAGCGAATCCGCTCAACAAAGAGAGATCGCTCGGATTAAAAAACACCAAAATAGTCACAGGAACCTCTGTGGGATCACCGCTGTTATCAAATATGTGCTAGGGAGTTGAGCTAGCACAAGTGGTAATGTCCAAACCCAGGGATAATTGCAAACACTGCGTAAAATATTTCCCAGTATAAAAACAAACTGCCAAGTGCAGAGTAAACCTAGTCAAACTCTATCAGCTCTGTCTGTCAACATATACCTTTCCTTCTTGCTGGAAGTTTGCCTATATTCAGCCTGTTCCTAAAAAGAGTGACCGTTCTAATCCCTCAAACTACCATCCTATTGCTTTAATTTTCTGCCTATCTAAAGCTTTTTGATCTATCTTCAACATGAATGTAGCTGCCCAGAGGCAGCTAAAGGATTTTAGACCCACACGGTGACACGAATCGTTTATTGTATTCGGTCAAACCTGAAGACATACATAATAAAAATAAGACATGCGTAGCACTACTAACTATTACATACTGTATCAACTTAACGTATCTTTAATTATGAATTATGTTAATTAGGGTAATTAACCCCTCGTAATGCAGATGTAGAACTCATGTGTTTGGGGTCTTAAGGAGGCCTGTCACCAAGCAACACCTGCGTCTGTATTGTAGAGGTCTGATCTTTCCTGGAGTAGTCACACCCTAACTCGGTGGCGTTACAAAGAAATCTGTCCCTCCAGGCTTCGTTCCTCCTGGCCTTCGACACCTCACGCCTGTCCGTCTTACTCTTAGGTCAGCAATAGTTCCTCGGTGACTCATTCCTCTACAGAGATCCCTCTGTGTCTTATCTACCCTTCACGCCATGTCATCAGCTTTACCACGTAAACACAATTCTCACTACCTCTCTGCAGCTAAGCTCTCCACAGCTAGTTCCTCTCACACATCTTCATTACTGTGATTAACTATCATAATGAATTCAGTTTCATAATCTCTAATCTAATAACTTAGTTTCCTTAGTGTTACCCATGTTTCATATACTAGTTCACTTCAACTCTCATAACACAGATCATATTTGTAGTTGAGAAATTGCCACCAGGGTCGCCTATCCTAATATGGCAAGCCATGGAGGTCTCCATTTCATGGGGACCTCCATGGCTTGCCATATTAGGATAGTCGACCCTGGTGGCAATTACCCGGAGTGGCGATCCATTTCAGGATGGAGACCCTTTCTGTAAATAGGGTGTTGGGGGATAGGGAAGGAGAGGGGGGTGGAGGATGAGGATCCCACCCCCACCCCAGGAGCGAGTCTCTGATGGCATGCCATTTTGCGAATGGGGACCTGATCAAGTTGCGAATGGGGAATTCACGACGGTGACACCAGGGGGGAGCGGGACGGTGACGGCGACACTGACGGAGAGGTGGGAGAGTGTGTCCTTATCCTTCGGCGACGATGGAATGACTAAATGAATCAAATGATGGTGGTGGAAAATAATTGAATGAAGAGGGAGGGTGGACTGGCGGCCAGACGTGGAAGCCGCACACCACACATGCGTGGTTAGGGGACTCTGACGGCGCTGCCATGGAAGTCGCCCTTTCACTCATGTGTTCCCTCCGACAGCTCATTTCATTCTAAGGTCGTCGCCACTGGATGGTCAAGGTCGGGCGGAAGGGGAATGGGGTGGGGGAGGCCTGCACGTGTCAAGAAAGTGGCAGGTAATGCCGCCAGGCTCCATGCGGCCTTACGCCACCAGGAACCATGCGGGCTTTTTTTTTTTTTGGGGTGGGGGGGGGCGGGAACGGGAAGTTGAGGGCTATAGACTAGCGCGTGGACGCCACGCGCTAGTCGCCCGTGCGAATCCTGGATGGTCTGGGCGGCGAGACTTGCCATCACGTGTTCCCTCCGTCATCTCAGTACACCCCCCTCCCCATATGGTCAAGGTCGTCGCGACTGCCTCACGAGGTCCCGTTACCTGCCCATCCTTTTTACCTGGAGGAAGCGTCTGTGATGACCGGAGCGGGTGGCGGCCGCCTCACACTTTCACCGAATTTTTTTCTTTTTTTTTTGGGTGGGAATGGGAAGTTGAGGGCTATAGAATGGGCGTTCGCGAGTCCTGGACAGTCTGTACCCTCCTACATCTCAGTACATTCCCCCCTATGGTCAAGGTCGTCGCGACCGCCCCACGTGATCCCTTTACCTGTCATCCTTTTACCTGGACGAAGCGTCTGCGATGGTCGGAGCGGGGCGGTTGCCTCTTCCACTTTCTCCAACCACCATCGGCGTGGCTGACGTAATACTTATGCCGGATGGTCGCCTTATTATTATTATTATTATTATTATTATTATTATTATTATTATTATTATTATAGCCGGCACGTGTTCCCTCCGATATCTCAGTACATTCCCCTATGGTCAAGGTCACCGCGACTATCCACGCTGTACCGCTATAATCTCCAGTCTGTCGACTTATATATGTCATGAAAAGGTAAAGTTTAAAGTCATTGTGTTAGTTGACAGGGTTTAAAAAGCATGTCATTGAGAGATAGTGACGATATATACCTATCTTCTCTTGCATGTGGTAGGTCATTTCCCAAAAACATAACAACAGAATTTGAAAACAGAATCTTACCCATTCATTTAGACACCGGCAGGGATTATGAAGTCGCCTGTGTAATATCTTATTCCCTAAATATTTCTACTGCATTATGGAAGGGGATCCAAATTCCAGTATATCGTTTTATGGTCGGGTTAAGCAGTCCGAATTTGATGTGTATGAATATAACATGTATACCTATCTACCAGAAAGGAATATCATCTCCAATTTTACCGATAAGAACATACCGGCCATAACTAAGGCGATTAATGGACAGATAGTGAGAGAACTTCAAGGAATCTTGAATGACTCCTTTAAGATCTATTTCCCTTACTCGGATATCATTTATTATGACCACGACTTGGAGCGGGTCGTTGTGAATAACGCGATTGTCCCTCCTAATGACGATCGTATTTACAGTGATATAAGTATAAAATTTGCCTCGCATATAGCTCGCATTCTGGGTTTCAATCCAAATTTTCGCTACACCGTCTACTTTCAAAGATCTGGCGACGTCATTTCATCTTCCAGCGCGAGCGAAGCTTCCTCCTCATCACCCATAAAATTATTCGCTCAATAAGTACCGCGAGCTGATGCAGGGACGGATTATACGTACTTTTATACCGACATCATTTCCCCCACGCGATTTGGTAACCAACTAGTTAATATATTAGACGTCATACCACTCCCCAGCGACAGCACCAGTAAAGGTGCGAATTCAATTACGTATAAACCACTTTCTGTATCAACTATAGAGAGTGTGGCCATCAAAATTGCTAATCAAAGAGGCAAACCTATTCAGTTTGAAGATGGGGAAAACAGTGTTACTTGCGTGTTACATATAACACCACGTTAACTTTGCGTCTCGGACGTAAAGTTTTGAAGAGAATTGATCAAGGTAGGATAATGGGTGGAGTGGAAGATAATGAAACAGGCAGGTGTTGCTTACTTCCGAGACAAGTCACGCGCCTCGCGACAATCTGCACGGGAAGCTTCAGTGTTTCCCCGCGCGGCATGGCGGCTGGGACACAAGTGTTGACAATGTTATAGAAAAAAAGAAAAGAAAATGGGTGTTCACTGTGGAACAGCATAGGCGCGGCTTTTATGTGAAGTGTGTGGGAGATGGCGCACTAATCCATCCTGCCCCTCATGTGTGGAAGACCAGTGTGACTTATGCGAGCGGTGTGGACTTCTGTTTCCACATCCTCCACCAGAACACACCTGCGAAGTTGGGAATCCTGCTTCTTCTGGTAAGCATTATTACTTATTTTGGCGGGAATGTGTAATAATAAAGATGAAATGACTGTCAATCTTTACAAGTTTGAGCTCTGAGCACATCTTCCTGTACAGGCTCACACTCGATTGAGGTTGAGCAGAACGGCGGCGTAGAAGACACACGTCGGCGGACGTCGCAAGGCGACATCCCACGCGGAGGCGAGGGAAAAGGTGAGAAAAAAAAAAATACTACAAATAATAAATCAATAAATACAGTGCCGCTGCCACTACTAATATTCTTTTTCTTTTTTAAGACTCGCCACGGCCGGGACCGAGTGGATTATCGGGGGATGTATTCAATTCTTCCGAGACTTCAAGTCCTTCCTTAACTACACAAGGTAAATATCAATTCAGTAATAATAATAATAATAATAATAATAATAATAATAATAATAAACTGTTGCTGCTACTTCTATTTTTCTTCCCAGACACGCCACAAGCGTAGGCAGGCCACGATAAGCGCAGCATGGTGGGAGAGTCGGCGGAAGCAGACCTTGATGAGCGCGGAATGGCGGAAGAACCGCGGTTAATTGACTCGAGGGAAAATTTTATGAGGAGCTTCACCAGACATCAATATGACATACCTGATCATGTAAGCAGAGATCCACTCGGCCTACTTACCGAATACAGGGAGTTCTTTATACAGGAAATTAGATCATATTTCACGTCACACGGCTCGCCATTCCCCCCCACCCTGAAAATATTTTCACACATTTCTCTGTTACTAGTTAGATTCTCTACCTTAGGCGAGGATGAACATCGAGTCATTCATATTGCTTTTAGAGCACGACTGATCACCTATCAAGATGTGCCTGACCTTGTTGATTTATGGATCCATCAGCTGAACAGTCGGCTGGAAAGCCTTACCAGCGAGACTGAAGGATCTGGTTTTATCATTTCAAGAGTACAGAATTTTTTCATCAACTATTGCTTACACGTTGCATGTAGTGGCATAGGAGATTATGTTGCTTATCCTAGAGGCGTGCGAGGTGGGAATAAAATCTTCAATCCTGATGGCCGACATTCATCCTGTGTTATTCAGTGTTTGGCGGCTTTCAGACTTCATGCTCGAGGTGTACCTTGGAAAAGAATTCCAAAAATATTACGGAGACGGCATGGCGGAGAGAAATACGTCACGCACGGAAAAGTAGAGAGTCCAGTGACTTGGGAGAACTTGAGTCAGTTAGAAAGGTTAAATCGCCTGTCTCTGGATGTTTATACACTGACCAAAAGCAGTGAGATATACTATTTAACATTATCAAGAAAAGGCTCGCGCAAGTATAAAACTGTAGCCTCACTCCTTTTACTAGGCGGAAGACATATGACGCTCATTAAAGACGTGGAGAAGCTGCACCGGAAATTGACGAGAAGCTGTCACACCCCAGAGGGTCATCAGTTTTGCAAAATATATTTCAGCTCAGTTCCCAAGTCTGTCAGTTTGAGCGATCACGAGTGTCACTGCGACTTCACTCAAACTCTTCTCTTTCCAGGTGATGGCGAAAAAGTAAAATTCAAAAATTTTGCTTACACCAATCAGCCTGCCTTTTTTTTTTTTTTTTATGTAGGAAGGATACTGGCCAAGGGCAACAAAAATCTAATAAAAAAAAATGCCCACTGAAATGCCAGTCCCATAAAAGGGTCAAAGCAGTGGTCAAAAATTGGTGGATAAGTGTCTTGAAACCTCCTTCTTGAAGGAATTCAAGTCATAGGAAGGTGGAAATACAGAAGAAGGCAGGGAGTTCCAGAGTTTACCAGAGAAAGGGATGAATCATTGAGAATACTGGTTAACTCATGCGTTAGAGAGATGGACAGAATAGGGGTGAGAGAAAGAAGAAAGTCTTGTGCAGCGAGGCCGCGGAAGGAGGGGAGGCATGCAGTTAGCAAGATGAGAAGAGCAGTTGGCATGAAAATAGCGGTAGAAGACAGCTAGATATGCAACATTGCGGCGGTGAGAGAGGGGCTGAAGACAGTCAGTTAGAGGAGAGGAGTTGATGAGACGAAAAGCTTTTGATTCCACCCTGTCTAGAAGAGCAGTATGAGTGGAACCCCCCCAGACATTTGAAGCATACTCCATACATGGACGGATAAGGCCCTTGTACAGAGTTAGCAGCTGGGGGGGGGGGAGGAAAACTGGTGGAGACGTCTCAGAACACCTAACTTCATAGAAGCTGTTTTAGATAGAGATGAGATGTGAAGTTTCCAGTTCAGATTATAAGTAAAGGACAGACCGAGGATGTTCAGTGTAGAAGAGGGGGATAGTTGAGTGTCATTGAAGAAGAGGGGATAGTTGTCTGGAAGATTGTGTCGAGTTGATAGATGGAGGAATTGAGTTTTTGAGGCATTGAACAATACCAAGTTTGCTCTGCCACAATCAGAAATTTTAGAAAGATCAGAAGTCAGGCGTTCTGTGGCTTCCCTGCGTGATATGTTTACCTCCTGAAGGGTTGGACGTCTATGAAAAGTCGTGGAAAAGTGCAGGGTGGTATCATCAGCATAGGAGTGGATAGGACAAGAAATTTGGTTTAGAAGATCATTAATGAATAATAAGAAGAGAGTGGGTGACAGGACAGAACCCTGAGGAACACCACTGTTAATAGATTTAGGACAAGAACAGTGACCGTCTACCACAGCAGCAATAGAACGGTCAGAAAGGAAACTTGAGATGAAGTTACAGAGAGAAGGATAGAAACCGTAAGAGGGTAGTTTGGAAATCAAAGCTTTGTGCCAGACTCTATCAAAGGCTTTTGATATATCCAAGGCAACAGCAAAAGTTTCACCAAAGTCTCTAAAAGAGGATGACCAAGACTCAGTAAGGAAAGTCAGAAGATCACCAGTAGAGCGGCCTTGACGGAACCCATACTGGCGATCAGATAGAAGGTTGTGAAGTGATAGATGTTTAAGAATCTTCCTGTTGAGGATAGATTCAAAAACTTTAGATAAGCAGGAAATTAAAGCAATAGGACGTTAGTTTGAGGGATTAGAGCGGTCACCCTTTTTAGGAACAGATTGAATGTAGGCAAACTTCCACGAAGAAGGAAAGGTAGATGTTGACAGACAGAGCTGAAAGAGTTTGACTAGGCAAGGTGCAAGCACGGAGGCACAGTTTCGGAGAACAATAGGAGGGACCCCATCAGGTCCATAAGCCTTCCGAGGGTTTAGACCAGCGAGGGCATGGAAAACATCATTACGAAGAATTTTAATACGTGGCATGAAGTAGTCAGAGGGTGGAGGAGAGGGAGGAATAAGCCCAGAATCGTCCAAGGTAGAGTTTTTAGCAAAGGTTTGAGCAAAGAGTTCAGCTTTAGAAATAGATGTGATAGCAGTGGTGCCATCTGGTTGAAGTAGAGGAGGGAAAGAAGAAGCAAAGTTATTGGAGATATTTTTGGCTAGATGCCAGAAATCACGAGGGGAGTTAGATCTTGAAAGGTTTTGACATTTTCTGTTAATGAAGGAGTTTTTGGCTAGTTGGAGAACAGACTTGGCATGGTTCCAGGAAGAAATATAAAGTGCATGAGATTCTGGTGATGGAAGGCTTAAGTACCTTTTGTGGGCCACCTCTCTATCATGTATAGCACGAGAACAAGCTGTGTTAAACCAACACTATCACCTCTGTTATGCGCTCAGCACACAAAGACGGGTCTCTGACAAAGAAGCAGTAGTCATTCCAAGGAAAATCAGCAAAATACCTCCTAAGGTATTTTGCTAGTTGGGGGAACTAGCAGAGGCAAAACGCCAGAGGCACCTTCGCTTAGGGGGATCCTGAGGAGGGATTGGAGTGATAGGACAAGATAAAGATATGAGATTGTGATCGGAGGAGCCCAACGGAGAAGAAAGGGTGACAGCATAAGCAGAAGGATTAGAGGTCAGGATAAGGTCAAGAATGTTGGGTGTATCTCCAAGACGGTCAGGAATACGAGTAGGGTGTTGCGCCAATTCCTCTAGGTCATGGAGGATAGCAAAGTTGTAGGCTAGTTCACCAGGATGGTCAGTGAAGGAAGAGGAAAGCCAAAGCTGATGGTGAACATTGAAGTCTCCAAGAATGGAGATCTCTGCAAAAGGGAAGAGGGTCAGAGGGTGTTGTGCTCCACTTTGGAAGTTAAGTAGTCAAAGAATTTCTTATAGTCAGAGGAGTTAGGAGAGAGGTATACAGCACAGATAAATTTAGTATGAGAATGACTCTGTAGTAGTAGCCAGATGGTGGAAAACTCGGAAGATTCAAGAGCGTGGGCACGAGAGCAGGTTAAGTCATTGCGCACATAAACGCAGCATCCAGCTTTGGATCGAAAATGAGGATAGAGAAAGTAGGAGGGAACAGAAAAGGGGCTACTGTCAGTTGCTTCAGACACCTGAGTTTCAGTGAGGAAAAGAAGATGAGGTTTAGAAGAGGAGAGATGGTGTTCTACAGATTGGAAATTAGATCTTAGACCACGAATGTTGCAGAAGTTAATGAAGAAAAAGTTGAGGGGGGTGTCAAGACACTTAGGGTCGTCGACGGAAAGGCAGTCCGACCTGGGGACATTTATGGTCCCCTCCCCAGATGGGGACTCCGAGGCTGGTGTAGGAGTCGCCATGATTTTAAAATTTTTGAGTGAAGGGTGTGTGTGTTATTAGGTGCTTGTAGTTTTGTGTGGAGGAAGAGAGTTGTCTTTAGAGGGCAGGCTCTGACTACTCCCTTGTGTTGTGAGACACAAAGGGAAACGTTCAGTGAGGTCACAGCTGGGTTTAATGATAAGTTCACAGCACCCCCTGAACAGTGCTTTAGACCTCACTGGGATTAATTATCGTTTCGGCAGGTGTCTACTGCCTCCTCCTTCAGGAGGAGGCAGTAGACCTAAGACCTAAGGAGAATAGGAGTGTGATAGCTGAACAAGACCCAATTGGATACTCGTATATCATCATCAATAGGCATGGAAATGTCGTGGAAAAGAGAAGTTATTTCGGTGAAGATCCCGTGAATAATTTCACTGATAGCCTATCCGAAGCTTGGCGATTCAACAAGGAAAGTGTAGTTAGCTATCCAATTAGCATGTCTGCGGAGGATGAAGACCACTTCAAACGTCAGCGTCACTGCGAGCTCTGCCATCAACCCTTTAATGTGAAAACCCCACCTCATAAACATCACGACCACTCATTACCACAAAATAATTACAAGGGGGCATTGTGCGAGCGATGTAACCTCCAGTGTCGAGACATGAGGAAATATCTCATCACTCTGGCACATAATATGAGCTTTGACGTCTCCTTAATCATAAAAGACCTTCACTTGCCAGAGTCGCACGTGGACATCCTTGGCAAGTCAGAATCGCATTTATTGAAAGTAAGGAAGTAAGGAAGTAAGGAATTGCAGTTTCAGGACACGCTTTCCATTATGAATGCCGGCCTCGGTCATCTCGCTCAGAGTCACGTGCAGGCGGGCTATAGCACGCGTTATGCCCAGGAAATGGTGAATTACCTCCCCGAGGATGTAAGCGTGTAATTTGCACTCAAAAACAGTTTCTTTGTCATGAGTACATCACCGACCTTGGCCGCTTAGAAGATCGACAATTGCCACCTCGCGAGGCATTTTATGACACGCTCAAGGGGAAGGCTCTGTCACCTGGAGAATATGAACACGCTCAAAGCGTGTGGAGTATGACATCCTGTCGCACTTTAGGCAATTACATAAGACTGTATTGTGGGATTGATGTGGGATTATTAGCCGACACATATCTCAAATATAGATCATACCTGCATGAATTTTATGGGCTGGACGTGGCACATTACGTGTCACTGTCTTCTTATGCTTATGACGCTTTTTTAAAGTCGACAGGCGTTCAACTTGATCCACCTTACGACCCTAACATGTATCACCTGATCAAAAGAAATGTACGAGGAGGCTTTGTAACTTGGGTCAGGCCACACCTGCATTCAAACCACGAACCCGACGGCGGACCCGGCACCTATGTGTTTTATCTGTACTATAATTCATTATATGCAAGCGTTATGTGTTCCCCCCTGCCTATGGGTGACATCAAAAAACTTTCTCAGTCAGAGATAGATGATTTTTTTGAAGTTGGCATCCAGAATCATGCGACAGATGGTGACGTCGGTTACTGGCTGCATTTGGACAGCTGTGACGTTTCCCCCGACGTGGCTCGGATCACGGACGAGTTCCCTCTGTGCCTCGCACACATGACTATTACAGAAGATGACATCTCGCCGTACAGTAAAAGACTGTTAGAAGCTGAGGGTCGTAAGCTGGGGAGGAAAAACCGTAAACTCGTGGCCAGTCATAAGGGACTGAAAGATCATCTCATCAGTCTGGAACTGCTGCAACTTTTACTCTCACTTGGACTGGAAATACAATGTGTTTATGCTATATATAGCTTCAGACAGGCTCCATACCTGAAATCTTTCATAGAAAGGAACGTCACTCAGCGTAAAAATGAGACGTGTGCCATTAAAAATCGCATTTGCAAACTGATGTCAAACGCAGTTTATGGCAGATCCATGTTATCTGAAGTGAAGTATGGACTCCAACAGAAATTAGTGACAAAAAGAAAGTCTTTCCTGAAGTATGCAAGAAATCCATCCTTTAAAAGGGTCCACCAATTAGGCGAGGACCGAGTCATATGTGTCAACAGTAAGAATACGATTAAAATCAGCCAGCCAAATTACTTGGGATACCATATTTTAGAAATGACAAAGAAGTACATGTACAACTTTTGGTATCATGTCATCAAAGCTAATTATGGGGAGAGAGCTAAATTAGCTTATGAAAATAATGACAGTTTTATTTTCAGTCTACACATACCTACAAACTTAAATGATGAACTGAAACATGGACCCATGGTAAATTTTCTCGACACCAGTAACTTTGCTTCAGATCACCAGTGTTTTAATGGGGAGCGGAAGGGTCAACTAGGCTTGCTGAAATCTGAAACCGAATCCACGCTCATCAAAGAGGTGATTATATTAAAGCCAAAGATGTATTCGCTGCTGTTGGAAGATGACAAGCAAGTATCTCGAGGTAAAGGCATTCCAACTCACCTTCAGCAAAATGTATTGCATCAGCAGTATAGGGAAACACTTAATAATGTTGCATGTGGGATGGTGAATTGCTATAATATCAGGAATGTGAAAGGACAAATTTGTACCACTCGTATGCGAAAGCGTACGTTGTCACATTTTGACGACAAGCGCTTTCACGTCGATGGCTATACCTCAAGGGCGAATTATCACCCCGACAATGATCAGCGGGAAAGAGATGTGGAGAATGAGATGGAAGAGGAGGTGGCGGTGGATGTGGGGGAGGTGGAGGTGGATGAGGAAGAGGAGGAGGAGGAGGAGGAGGAGGAAGAGGAGGAGGAAGAGGGGGAGGATGGGATAATGAGTGGTCTGTGGCGTGATCGGGAGAGACTTTCCGCGACATTATTCACATCATGATTAAGGGGTAGAGAAAGAGAGGACGCAGCTGCTAGCAGCTGCCCTTCATGTAATGTAAAAAAAAAAACATTTGCACTGACCACGTAGGCTAAGGAAGAGGGGTTGGCGGAGGATGGGTTAATGAGTGGGTTGTGACGTGATCGGGAGTGACCCTCCATGACATTATTCACGTCATAATTAAGTGGTGGAGAGAGACCGCGGCCGCTAGCAGCTGCCATTCATGTAATACTCGTATAAGAACATTTGTTTTGAGCATGTGGTTAAGGAGGGGAATGAGGGGATTGTTCATGTACTGTAAGAACATTTGTACTGTCCACCTGGGATAAGGAGGATGAGGAGGAGGAGGTGGAAGAAGAGGAGGTAATGTAAGAACATTTGTACTTTGTAGGTTAAGGAGGGGGAAGAGGAGGTTGAGGAAGAGGTATGGGTCAGGGGAGATCCACGTCATAATTAGAAGGCAGGGATGAGGATGCAGCTGGGAGGTTAGTTATGCTGTTACCTACATGACCATGTAAATAAAGGTTAAGCAATAAATACTGTAAACATATCTTAACGTCTTTTAGGAATCCTCTGAACTTAACATGGACAAGACATTTAGCGAAGAGATGCTGAATCTCTTCAGATATCCTGCAAGCATAATTATTGCATGTTATACAAATTCCGGCAAAACACACCTCTGCAATAAAATTATAGAGAAATATCAGCATGGATTTAACAGAATTATCATTTGTGGCGTCTCATCGCATTCGCTGCAGCAGAATTCCCCTTTTCAAGATAAGGTCGAAGTGCATGAGAAAATTATTGATCCCGTGATGGATGATGACAGCCCATACGTCGACCCGCAAACGCACACACTCCTGATATAAGATGACAATTTCTATACTAGAACGATAACTTTAAATGCCTCATATTACATTCTTATGAAAAACAGAGATATATATCAAATTGAATGTCTGGGCAGGCAACTTTATGGAAAGGAGCGCATCAAACATTTTGTGGAAATTTATAAAAATGTCATGCTTAGACGAGATCACGGTTATTTGTTGTGTGATTTATCCCCGAACGCACCCGAAGAAATTCAACTGCGCACAAACGCAGTTGAAATTCAACTGCGTCCAAAACGACGAACGTCGTTTTGGACGAACTTTACCGGGATATGACGAATCCTGCGGCTTTAGGAGGTGTGCAAGCACTCTACAGAGAGGGGAAGAAAAGGGATAAGAATCTAACACTCCGCGATGTGAGGGCATTTCTGCAGGGCAACCGCACTTATACGTTTCACAAGCCGACACTGAAACGTTTTCCGCGACGAAAAATTCTCGCTCCTAAACCGTCAGTCATTTTAACTTGTGATTTGGCTGATTTTGCGAGGCTGCACAGACAGAATGGGGGCGTCCAATACGTCATGTTTTGCCTGGACGTTTTCAGCAGGTAATTGAAAGTGGCAACGCTGACAAGTAAATCCGGACGCAGTAGCCTGCAAGCGCTGAAAAAAGTTTTAAGAGTCGGGGAGATTTACAGACATGTCGCGTCTTTTTACTGATCAGGGATCTGAATTTTATAATCAAGCAGTGAAAAAAATATCTAACTTTGAAAGGTATTACCTTGTATTCCAATTACTCGCGTGAAACAAAGGCGAGTTTGGCAGAAAGGGTCATCCGAACCATAAAGGCAAAAATATATAAATATCTCACGCAGAACAATACACTGACGTATATTAACGTCTTGCCCATCCTAATAAACACGTACAATCACACCCCACACCGCGGTTTGGGTGGCAACCAAACGCCAGCCCAGGTTCACCGCTTCCGCGAACTATCACAAGTCAGGAGGCAATTTAAACGAATGTATTTAAATCAGCCAAGGGGAAAGAAAGTTGTCAGTCATAAATTAGACGTGGGAGACATTGTACGCTTGCAACGTGCTTCCCGAACGCAATTTAAATTCAATAAGGGTTATACCGTCAACAAAACCGAGGAGCTTTTTAATTAAGATAAGTTGTGTGGATTACTCACATAAAATCCCTATTTATTACATAAGGGATTTGGCAGGGGAGGACGTGACCGGCGCTTTCTACAGGGAAGAATTAATCAAGTCCTCTCTTCCTTCACATTACCAGGTCGATATATTACGATCGAAGGTCGAGCGAGGTAAGAGAAAGTACTTCGTCTGCTGGCGTGGGTATCCAGATAAATTTGACAGCTGGATAGATGCGGACGACTTAGTAAGATATGGATGAGGAAAAACCATTGATATTAAAGTACAAGGATTTGGTTTTCCTCTTCTCGCACGTCACCCCTAAATTGCGGAAGCAGGTCTTGCAGAGTTTGAATAAATGCGAAATCAATTGCATCTCGAAAATATTCGCCAACTTTTTGAAGAAACGCCTGACGGACGACGATACCATCATTAACCGCCTGAAAAAATTCAAGAGTGATATTCGCATTGTAGCCTTGAAGAAGACGCCCGTGTACAAGAAGAAAGCCATTCTAATCTCCAAACGAGGTGGCAGCATATTGGCCGCGTTACTCCCGATAGCCGTGTCAGCAATAACAAGTTTACTACAGAGATGAAAGAATATTGTTTAGTTCCCGTCTCAGTTGCCGAGAGGTGTAAGTTTAAACCGGCCGACAGCGCAACTCAGCACCGATTCACGTCAAAACAAGTTAAGAAAAAAAAAAACTTCACTTCCGCCGCCGGCCACCGCCCTCACCGACACTAATGTGCCACTAATGTGGTGGTGCCACATTAGTGGCACCACCACCACGCGCGCCTGTCAATCCACCTTTGGATGATTTAATTCGAGTTACTGTTCCTCCTTCCTTTAGAGAATATGGTTTATCTCTCTTGAAATTATTGGAGGGTAAACCTGGGATTTCATGGGATGATCGCGGTAACTTACTTCCGCCATTTTCGGGGATAAGCGTGTTTGATCTCATACGAGTACTCGGTCACGGAAAGGGGGACGCGAAAAGACTTTCACCCGATAAGCGACCATTATTATCACTGCTACTTCGCATGGCGCAACTCCCCGCGGATTCCATCAGAAATACAACTCAACGAAGTAAACTGATAGGCGGCAGGGTCGGTGACATCTGGGAAGCATATTAAGTGAGAAGGTCCCCGTTTTACTCTGTAAACGAGTAAGTACATCAATAATACATGAGAGCACGTGTTAGGCGCGTCAGGGGTGCAGGCCCACGGATGGATAATTGATAAGGGTTATGGTCAAAAAAAGGTTCGCCCCCATCACCCCACATCCCCTAATAAATAATATGTTCCCTGCCCTCCATCCCATCCCACCAACAAAGGAAAAAAAATAACACCTGCGTCAATTTGAATGAATAAATTCTATTATGCAAGAGGTGTAATATCGACCAATACGTGCGAATAAAGGTCTGCGATGTCACATTTCCCCCTCACTCCCATCACAGAGGGTTCAACGTGTGGATCAGCCCTCCAATTACTCGTCAAGATGAAGGTGGTCGAGGGCAAGCTGACCGATGGCCGCTGTTATATTGCTTACTCAGTAAATGCAGTCTCCACCGAACCGTGCGGGATTGCGCGGGATCTCAAAACGATTTACCCATACGAGAATACACATGCAGCTAGAAAGAGACTCTACTCGCTTCATTGGGCCACGGCAGACATGAGAGATGACCCGGGACGTATCATTATCCACGCGCCTCCCACAGGAAGCGTAAATCTCCCTCACCTGGTGGCCTGCGTGACTCAGTATGGTTGGGGCGAGGCCGTCGAGGGTAACGAGAAGGCTCGACAGGCAATCGCGACGTCGAAGGATTTGCCTTACGTGGAAGGACTCACGATAGATACAAGCGTGAACCGATGCCAACACTTCCAGACTTGCCTGAAAAAGATTGCCCTGCTAGCCATGGCGAACGCTGAAGTAGAGCAAATTATTATCCCGGAAGGACTGGGATGTAGAGGTCGCTGCCAGGATGAGTGGAGGAATAATTACCTGCCTATGGTGGAAGGGCTGGCGCAGCGACTTCAACCTTTTGGAGTTGAAACTATTCTGGTGAGGAAGTCTGAATAACCATATCATGTAAATTTTAAAATAAAGTTGATGTGTGTTTGACGAATCGAGTATAAATGTATTCCTTAATTGGGATGGCCGTTATTATTTATTTTGATCATGGCGGGAGCGGAGCATTATCTGTATTTGACGAGTCTGGGCAACGCCAAAGACTACGTATAAATCGCTCAGTAAAACTATTATCGATTCGATTGGGAGTCAACTCGCGGATCAAGTTGGCCGAGCCATTCACTTTGGGAGGGGTAAATCGATTACACTCTTACTGCATATCAGGCAGAAATAAATAGCCGGTGATTATGCTCGACGTCTTATTCATGACGTGACATCCATCATGATGAGAGCGTTCACACCTCCCACTCGAGCAGAATATGACTTGCTTTTCACGCAAAGCAAAGGTGGGGGATTAGACGACATCCGGGTTTTTATTCCACCCCATTCAAGAAGAGGTGGCGGTCTATTTTCCGTTTTGAGTGGCTTTGCTAAAAGAGCAATTCCCTTTCTCATGCGCACTGTTGCACCCGAAGCGCTCCAAATGGGAAAAGGTTTATTAACAGATGTTTTAGAGGGAAAGCGACTTCGTGAATCATTAAGAAATAGAGGTGTTGCAGCCGTGAAGGGTGTGGGGGAAAGGATAGTTCGAGGCGGACGAGTAATGAAAAAGAGGAAAGTTGGAGTCGGGAAAAAAAAGAAAAAAAAAGAGAAAACCACCAACCAGGCAACTGAAAAGAAAGACTTACTATAAAGCAGATATCTTCAATATTTAGCTTAGTCGCGAAGATGACTCATTACGGGCCGGATGTGCAGGGTGGAGCGATCTCCACCCCCCTGAGCAATTATCTGACGGCTGTGAGTGAGAATTTTCCGCGGGTGAATCGCCTGCATACCTTTCGCGTAAATCATACCTCAAAATTTGACCATGGCAATAGTTGATATGGACAGCTTACAAGGCGTAATTGATAAGAATGGTTTATATTTTCAACATGCCAATCTGTCACATGTACATATCACCATGAACGGGGGGACCATTTATAACGTTCACAGCTCTTTCCCGCATCACGCGTCAAAATTGTTTTACACGACCCTTGGTGACGGAGGACGTGCACAATGCCATCCCTCTGAATAAATCAGGAAATCTAAGAATTAATCTGTCTTTTGCTAAGGCACATATTCACAACCGCGTCATCATGTTTTTCGCCGACACTACTGGCGTCATAGAAATTGATCATTATCGTCACGTTCGCTACATTGTCCGCGCAGAAGCCATCATGAATGCACGTGAAATACAGGTCGGTCTAGCAGGCATCTTGGGCGATCGAGTTTATTTTGTAGGCTATCACGACCGTCGCCGTGTGACAGATCTGATAAATCTTGACAGAAAACAGGCGAAGCCATGCGTTTTCATTGTAAATACATTGAGTGACTCAAAGACCATGGGCCACTGGATTACTTTTATCTTAATTTTCAAAGTCAGACCATAGGCTATTACGATAGCTATAACTTACACCCCAAATACAATTCCGCTGTCTTACATCATTTTATGCAAACTTGTCCACATATGAAAATTAGCACATTAAATTATCGACTTCAGGGGCTGAATTCCCTCGTGTGTGGCATTTATTACATGTTCTTTTGCCTTCTACTGTGTTGGCATACATTAAAACGTGCAATGTGCATTATTCACGCCACCTTTAAAAAGCATCAATATCTATATAATGACAAAAAAATTACTCGTATGGCTTACGTAATATTTCGTAAAATGCCCCATTGCATGCCTACGTTTTGCCCAGCCGGCAGCCGAGCGAGATGTCGTAACATCTGTAGAGTGGTAATAAGGTAGATTGGGGGGAGGTGGGAAAGGGTTCAATATGGGGTAATTGCTGACGGATAAGCGTCACTTCGCCATCGCCTCTCAACCCAGTCAGACATCGAAGCCTCATTTCCAAGAATGGAGCAAGCTGACAAACGTTTCATCTTCAAAACCGAGGGTGAGTACACCATTGCCTTGCATGCCATCTCGCATCTTCACCATTGTAAATTACATTAACGTTCTTTGCCAGTGAATAAGAAGAGGGGGAGGGGGAGGGGAAAATAAAAACTTTTCCATTGTTCTCATCGTTTTTTTTTTTTTTGTCTGTTACAGAACGCATCTCTTTCCGCTTTAATATCTATCTGGGCGATGTTGGGGGTAAGTGAAGCCGTGCCGACAATGAGGATGTCAATGTGGAGAGAATGTCAGAACCTGCAAAGAAGAAATTGATCTTTAGCGATGACGACATGTCGCCGCTGCCGGTCAGTCCACCTCCTGATGCTCCATCAGGACAGGAGTCACAACAGCAGCAGTCACCACAGCAGACGATGCCGCCACCTCAGGAGTCGCTGATGCCGCCTCCGGCCGAAACACAGCCGCGGCGGTCAGATGAGTCGGCAGTAGGCGGCAAAGAGGGTCAGGAGGTGAAGAAGAAGTCACAAGAAAACAGAAAAAAAAAAAATTCCCCCTAACACGCCAGAGGATGACAGCACACCAAAACTCCCCATTGTTCCAGCCGCCCCTCGTAAGAAGCTGATTCCTAGAGTTATTAAAACTACGCCCGTCATTGACAGCGATGACAATGATCTCTTCGCCTTCAATTCGCAAATGTTTTGAATGAAAGAGATGTATTTGCCCTAATAAATCAATGAGCTGTATTTGTCCTAATAAAAATAAAATGTCCCATCTACTCTGCATAACCTTTCTAATAATAATAATAATAATAATAATAATAATAATAATAATAATAATAATAAGGCGACCATCTGGCATAAGTATTACGTCAGCCACGCCGCTGGTGGTCGGTGAAAGTGTGAGGCGGCCGCCACCCGCTCCGGTCATCACAGACGCTTCCTCCAGGTAAAAAGGATGGGCAGGTAACGGGACCTCGTGGGGCAGTCGCGACGACCTTGACCATATAGGGGGGGGTGTACTGAGATGACGGAGGGAACACGTGATGGCAAGTCTCGCCGCCCAGACCGTCCAGGATTCGTGCGGGCGACTAGCGCGTGGCGTCCACGCGCTGGTCTATAGCCCTCAACTTCCTGTTCCCGCCCCCCAAAAAAAAAAAAAAAAAAGCCCCATGGTTCCTGGTGGGGTAAGGCCGCATGGAGCCTGGCGGCATTACCTGCCACTTTCCTGACACGTGCAGGAACGTGCCATGGAGGTCCCCATAAAATGGGGACCTCCATGGCTTGCCATATTAGGATAGGCGACCCTGGTGGCAATTTCCCAACTACTCATATTATTTAGTATACATTTGCTCAACAATAACAACTTTTATCCGCTCGGCGGTCTTTCACCCGCTCGGCGATAACAAAGATTCTTAAACATCTATCACTTCACAACCTTCTATCTGATCACCAGTTTGGGTTCTGTCAAGGCCGCTGTACTTCTACTGATCCTCTGGCTTTCCTTACTGAGTCTTGGTCATCTTCTTTTAGAGATTTTGGTGAAACTTTTGCTGTAGCCTTGGACATATCAGCAGCTTTTGATAGAGTCTGGCACAAAGCTTTGATATCCAAATTACCCTCCTACGGCTTCTATCCTTCTCTCTGTAACTTCATCTCAAGTTTCCTATCTGACCGTTCTATTGCTGCTGTGGTAGACGGTCACTGTTCTTCTCCAAAATCTATTAACAGTGGTGTTCCTCAGGCTTCTGTCCTGCCACCCACTCTCTTCTTATTATTCATCAATGACCTTCTAAACCAAACTTCTTGTCCTGTCACTCCTACGCTGATGATACCACCCTACACTTTTCCACGACTTAGAATAACAAGTGCAACACCCTGCTCACATTTCTGAGTGTTTAGGAGATTGATCCAATTTTTTTTTTACCTTTTCCTAACCTCTAATCCTTCTGTTTAAGCTGTTACCATCTCTTCACAGTTGGGCTCCTCCGATAACGATCTCATATCTGTATCTTCTCCTATCCCTCAGAATCCCACTAAAAGCAGATGCCTCTGGCATTTTGTCTTTGCTAGTAATGGGGACGTAAGGAGGTATTTTGCTGATTTTTCTTGGCATGACTACTGCTTTTGTGTCAGAGACTTGTTTCTGTATACCAAGCGCATAACATATGTGATAGTGTCTGGCATGGAGGCTTAAACCTGCGAAACCATGGTTTAACACAGCCTGTTCTCGTGCTCTACATGATAGAGAGGTGGCCCACAAAAGGTAATCTCATGCACTAAATATTCTGCCCCGGATCATTACCAATTCTGTTCTCCAAATAGCCAAAAAATCTTTCACTAATAGAAAATGTCAAAATTTTTCGAGACTTCTCCCCTCGTGACTTCTGGCATCTAGCCAAAGACATCTCCAATAACTTTGCCTCTTCTTTTCCACTGCTATCACATCTATCTCTAAAGTTAAACTCTTCGCTCAAACCTTTGCTTAAAACCCTACCTTGGACGATTCACGACTTGTTCCTCCCTCTCTTCCACCTTCTGACTAGTTAATGATACCTATTAAAATTCATTGCAATGATGTTTTCCATGCCCTTGCTGGCCTACACCATCGGCAGGCTTATGGACCTGATGGCGCCTTTTCTATTGTCCTCCTAAACTGAGCCTCTGTGCTTGCACCTTACTTAGTCAAGCTGTCAACATCTGTCATCTATATTTACTTCTTGCTCTGAGTTTGCCTACATTCAGCTTGTTCCTAAAAAGGGTGACCATTCTAATCCTTCTAACTACCGTCCTATTGCCTTAATTTTCTGCTATCTAAGATTTTTTTTTTGAGTCTACTTTTAACAGGAAGATTCTAAAACATTTCACAATCTTTTATCTGATCACCAGTATGGGTTCCGTCATGGCCGCTCTACAGGTGATCTTCTGGTTTTTCTTACTGCGTCTTGATCATCTCTTAGGGATTTTGGTGAAACTTTTGCTGTTGCCTTAGACATATCAAAAGTGTTTGATAGAGTCTGGCACAAAGCTTTGATTTCCAAACTACTCTCCTATGGCTTCTGTTCTCCTCTCTGTAACTTTATCTCAAGTTTCATTTCTGCTCTGGTAGACCGTCGCTGTTCCTCTAATCCTATTAACAATGGTGTTCCTCAGGGTTTTGTCCTGTCACCCACTCTCTTCCTATTATTCATCAATGATCTAAACTAAATTTCTTGTCCTATACGCTCCTACGCTGATGATACCACCCTGCACTTTTTAAAGTCTTTTCATAGATGTCCAACTCTTCAGGAAGTAAACCGTTCACGCAGGGAAGCCACAGAACGCTTGACTTCTGATCTCTCTAAAATAACTGATTGGGGCAGAGCAAACTTGGTATTGTTCAATGCCTCAAAAATTCAATTCCTTCATCTACCAACTCGACACAACCTTCCAGAAAACGATCCGTCTTCTTCAATGACACTAAACTGTCCTCTTTTACTACACTAAATATATTCTGTCTGTTCTTTTCTTATGATCTGAACAGGAAACTTCAAATAGCAACTGTAGCTAACAGCTTCTATGATGTTAGGTGTCTAAAGACGTCTCCGCCCCTTTTGCTCATCCCCCCCCACACCGCTGCTAACTCTGCACAAAAGACATTATACGTCTATGTATGGAGTATGTTTCACATGTCTGGCGAGGTTCCACTCATACCGCTCTTTTTAGACAGGGTGGAATCAAAAGCTTTTCATCTCATCATCTCTAACTGACTTTGTTCAGTCGCTTTCTCATCGCCGCAATGTTGCATCTGTAGTTATCTTCTACTGCTATTTTCATGCTAGCTGCTCTTCTGATCTTGCCAACTGCATGCCTCTCCTCCCGCGGCCTCGCTGCACAAGATTTTTTTCTTTCTCTCACCCCTATTCTGTTCACCTCTCTAATGCAAGAGTTAACCAGTATTCTCAGTCATTCATCCCTTTCTCTGGTAAACTCTGGAACTCTCTGCCTGTTTCTGTATTTCCGCCTTC